>NC_056737.1:1762298322-1762550822 GCF_019279795.1 Protopterus annectens | reverse complement strand
AGCCTACCTAACCTTGCATTAAGGAAAAGGAAGCACTATCTATCAATGGTGTATGTGTTGAAAACAGATGGACAGAGAAAATGTAGTGATACTACAACAAGAAGGGGAAAACCAGTGAGCAATGCCAAAGAAAGTGCATACGGACCATACTGAACAAGTAATGAACATTTTTTGTTGGATTGTATGTTTCTCTGGAAGGGAAAAATCTTTAGACCATGCAATTATTTCGGAGCAATGAAAAGTACACTTTAAGTGGCCACACCTAAGATAAATTGTCATCCAAAACACTCAGGTAAAGATTTAATAAAATATTGTGGTATCATCCAGTAAGAAAAACTAAGTGCTGCAAGAAAAAGGAAATAATCCTTGTTTTGTCCTACTCAGGATCCTTTTAAGAGCAGGTATACCACGCATTTGACAGGTGGTGTTATTTACAGTCTCCTTTGATGCAAAACCTTTATGACAGATAGATGTCATCTGGGATTTCAAAAGTCAGGCTGTGATTAATGTTTAGGATAGCACTACTTAATAAATTGGTCTCATGTACAAATGAATGGAGGAAAGTAATTGCAGGGTTCGGATACCATTGTTCTCTGAAATACATGATGCCAGCCCGATGTCTGCAGTGTCAAGGGAAAACACCAAGTGAAATTCAATGTGAGTATATTGAAGCCAGCTGAAAAACAATACTCTCACACCAGGTTTCAACAAATCAAAACTTGGTGGTCCTCATATTTAACTCCTCTGGATTCTTGGTTTGAACAGAACACACCAAATCAGAGCAAAGCATGTGATGATGGACATTGTAATTCCATAACACTTTGTACTACTGTACTCTTGCTCTCCTAGCAGTAGCAGTATACTCCCTGTCAGGATTGCCAGCAGCCAAACCCACTCTACTATACTCCTCCATCTTCCATACCTCTCACTGCTCTTTGCTACTATTGCTCCCTTCTCCTTCCATCCCATTAGCCCAAGTATTACACTGGTGAGCCTTTGTATTCCTTCATAGTCCACTAGTGAACACCCCTTCTCCATTCTTTCTGAGCTTAGGGCTTAACTCACAAACCTCCTTGTGCCAGAACAGAATCTGACCCTAACTACTCCCTCTTCCATACCTTTAGCCCACTCCTTACACTTTGTCCAGACCCACTCCACCTCACCTTCTACTACTTACACTTCACTCATATTGCTTCTCTGATAGTCTCTCGCTCCTCTTCTGCTCTTGGGCTGAACCCGCTCCATTCGCTCTGGCTCACTCCGCTCACCTACCCTGCCCCCAAATCTCACCCGCCCCCAGCACCTCTACATTTATCCCTCCAACAATACACTCCCACTTCCATTCTACTCCAATCAGTACTCAGTTCTCTAAACACACCTTCCCTCTTTCCCGCCAAAACTAACTTTCTTTCTCCTCCCCATTCTCATCTAATTAACCAATCCTACTCCATTCCCTCTTCTAGACCACACCCTCTATATCTAATACTACTCTCCTTCACTTCTAATATATCATACACTCTCTCTATATAACACTATCTCCCTTACACCAACATCAATATTCTATCACTGTGCTACTGTTACTTTTCACAACATGCTCTCTAAATACTCCTCCATCTTCCCCTCACTATTACTTCTCCTCTCCTTATCTTACTTACACCATCTCTCCCAGCCTACTATTTGCTTCAGCTCCCATTCCTTTCATATAACTAACCACCACAATTCACCTCCACTACAATCATACTCTCCCATTTCCTCCTATCTTTATCACTCAGACAACCTACTTCTTTTTCGATTCAAACTTATCCCCCATCACACAATCTCAATTCCTATAGGCACTAGCAAATCCCTACATTTCACAATAAATCCCAATCTCACAACCCTGCTGTCTATTAATCTAAACTATTACATACAACACCTGATCAGTACTCTCTTATCAGGTGACATCCATCCCAACCCAGGCCCTGCCACTATAACCAGCACAACTAAATCCTTACTATTCACCTCCTTAAACTCACAAAGTATTGTTAACAAAGTCCCCAACCTTCATGCTTGGCTTATACACAACAAACCTGACATCTTGACTATTTCTGAAACCTGGTTGAAACCACATATTAAGGACTCTGAAGTAGTTCCCCCAAACTACTCCATCATAAGAAAAGACAGACCTCTCAAAAAAGGCGGAGGAGTAGCCCTTATATATTCCTCCTCCCTAGTAGTTTCTCCCTACAACAAACCTATCCCACACTTCACCAATGCTGAACTTCTCCTTACTATATTACAAATCAATAACCACAAACAAATATGTATAGCCTCTCTCTATATCCCTCCAGGTGACAATATCTCTACACTTGAACTTATCCTTTCTTGGCTATCCAGTAACATTAGTAATGAAACCATAATCCTAGGAGATGTAAACATTAACTGGGCCCTTATCCAAGCTCCTTCAAACAACACTAATATCAACCTCTACCATTTCTCACAACTGAAAGTAAATAATGTGGGAAGAAATATTCAGGGAATTGTTATGGCTAGGCTTGTATAGGCCCTAGGGCTGATAGCCTAGTACTAACCTATGAACCTATGAACCTATGAACCTGATCAACTTGCCTACTCACCCAGCCAAAAACCCCTCTAATGGGAATATAGTGGACTGGATCCTAGTCTCCCATCCCCACTATTTTACCAAAAGTGGCACCCTTCCCGACCCACTAGGTGACCACTTACCCACCTTTACCCACCAACTTCCAACTATCCTTCAATGGACCCACAACGCCATTACTATCCACAACCAAAAAAACTTCAACCCAATAACCTTTTCAAACTCACTAAATGCAGTAAACTGGACTTGTCTAAAAACATTACCTCTAGACAACGCAGTCTCATACTTCAACTCTACATTCTTAAAACTACTTGACTCCCAAGCTCCCCTATGGACTAAGAGAATAAAAACCAAATCAGCCCCTTGGCTATCTAAAACTACTCTATCCTTCATGAGACAAAGAGACAAAGTATGGGCACGCTACCAAAAACATAAGACAACCCCACTCCTCAACGAATACAAACTGCTCCACAATAAAGCTAAGAAACTTATCTCTTTTGATCGACAAAACTATTTCTCTACACTCCAAAACCAAAACAAAGACATTCTGGAAAGGAATCTCCACTCTCCTCCACACCAGCAAACCAGATACTCCTACCCCAGATCCAAATGCTCCAGAACTAGATTTAGCCACCCAATTTAATTCCTTCTTTATTGACTCTATTTCAAAACTAACCTCTTCATTCTCTACCTCCTCCCCATCTTCTAATACCCCATCACTCACCCCCACAATATCTACATCAACTCCCTACTCCCAATCCACCAATTCCTCTTCCACACAAATTCTATCCTCACCCATACCACCCCAAAATTCAACACCACCCGAATGCACTATCTTCACTTTAAATCCCATTCCTACTACTACTATTAAGAAACTCCTCCAGAAACTGAAACCATGTACCAATGCTCCTGATAATATCCCTTCTTACTTTCTTAACATTGCTGCCGAAAGTCTGGCCTACCCAATTAGCATCCTAATTAACCACTCCCTACTAGAAGGCACAGTTCCCCAAATTTGGAAACAAGCCTTTATTATACCATTACACAAAGGAGGTAACAATAATAACACAACCAATTTTAGACCCATAGCCATCCTGTCCCCCATTTCAAAAATCCTTGAAAAATGTGTGCAAATCCAACTCCTTCCTCATCTCCTAGACAACAACCTTATAACCCCCACGCAGCATGGCTTCAGACCTAATCATAGCACCATGACTGCCCTTCTCTCTTTCCTTGAAATTGTAAATAAAGCCCGAGACTCTAGACAAATTGTTTCCACCTTACTCCTTGATCTTTCCAAAGCCTTCGATACTATCTCTCAAAACCTGCTCTTAACTAAACTCTCCAAACTCTACCTATCCTCCTCCTCTCTGAACTGGTTCTCTAGCTATCTATCCAACAGAAATCAAGCTGTAAAATGGAAAAAAGCAACTTCCTCCTTCCTAAGCACCCCTACCGGAGTCCCACAAGGCTCCATATTGGGCCCTCTTCTCTTCAACATCTTTATTAATGACTTCCACAAATCTATCCCTTTCTCTAGCATTATCCAATATGCAGATGATTCTACTATCATCTGCTCTGCCTCTTCTATCTCCACCCTACAAAAACTTACTCAAGAAGCCTTCTCTTCCACAGAGCAATGGATGCTTTGCAATCATCTAGCTCTCAATGCCACCAAGACCAAATTAATGTTATTTACTCCCTCCAAACTCCTTCCCCACAACATAAACTCACTCTTAGTTACCAGTCAAAATAACTCTCCTCTTGAAATAGTGTCAGAGACCAAACTTCTTGGGGTCCACATTGACAACCAACTCAAATTTAATTCCCACCTACAAAAGAATATCAAAAAAAAACACATCAAAAACTTGGCATGCTATATAGACAAAATGCCTACCTCACACCTACCACTAAAATCACTCTAGCTACTTCCTTCCTCATTCCCTCCCTCCTCTATGGTGCCCCACTACTTACTAATCTTCAGTGCTCCTTAAAAAAACAGCTCACCTCTTGCTATAACAAAATTGCTAGATTCGCTACCACCCATAAGTCTTCCACTCACCACTGTCTCTCCCTCCATAAACTAAAATGGTTAGAACTTCCCAACTATCTTGCTTATACTCAACTAAATCTAGCCCACAAGCTTATTCTAACCCCCTCCAACTGTCCCTCCCTCTCCTCTGCCTTTAAAATACGCCATCCAAATAGAGTTCTAAGGTCTAATAATCAAAATCTACTAGAGGTCCACAAACCAATTCATCCCCCAGGCAAAAAACTCCTTTCCTTCAGCCTTGCTCGCCTCTGGGACTCCCTACCACCAAACATCCGCACTACCTCCAACCACTCTACCTTCAAGAAGTCACTTTTCTTACACCTAGCATCTCAATGGGAATGCTCTTGTACCCACCCCACATAACCAACTCTACCTTTCCCTGTACTAACATTCTACTCTATTCATCTACTATGTTTGTTCATTAAAATGCATTTATGTTTTGCTTTTATTCCTTCGTTAGACTGTACCAAGATTGTCACTGTCAAATGTTAAGTACATTTATGTTTTGCTTATGTTCTTTTATAGTATGTACCTATATATTTACTGTAATGTACATTTATTTTCTTTTTTGGAGCTTTTCTCCCCAGGACTCCATTGAAAATGGGTTCTTCAATGGCCCAATGGACTATCCTGGTAAACCAACTGCAATAAATAAATAAATAAATAAATGTTACAGTTGATGTGGATGGCAGTAGAGGAGAAACAAAGGAGAAGGCCAGATTTCCTGTGAGTTTTCTTTTCAATAGTTCTTGTGCTTATGCAGATTAAATCTTACTCCAGGTACAGGCTAATGTGCTCATAATGGAAGATCACCTTAATGTTACATCCCATAGATGATCTTGTCTAAATAAGGCTTGATTTAGTATGTCTTGCACATCTCAAAGGCCTCTGCAAACCCTTCACCAATTTGAATTTCCTCAGTTTTTGCTACAGTGTTCAGATAAGAAGAAGTAATGCCAACACAGTTCAAATGAGTGCAATGATTTTGACTAGGTAGACTAGTTGTTCTACAATTGACCTGAAAGTCCTCTGTGGCTTGGTTTGTGTCTCATCTGCTGTATGATATCTACATTCCTGTCACCCTATTTGATTTTAGCCACTGGCTTTTGTAAAATGATCCTCTATGCTGCAGGAATTGATGTAAAATAATCCTGTATGACCAATGTTGCAGAAACTGAGCTATCATATTCTAGTAAACCAAAACATCTTTCATATATTGAAAGTAGTTGGAAATTTTTGGAAGTACATAATTGCTTCTGCATCACTTATAGGTCAGGTGATGACATGTAATATCTGCATGCTACTGTACTGTCCACACACACGTGTTTGCACTTTTTTCATTGCCTTAACTGAACTTGATACACACAGTCTTTGAGAATTTTGGTTGTAGCCACTATCATAAGGCCATCTCCCAAATATGACCTCTCTCCTCCTCCCACCATGATGGCAAAACTGACTTTGGCTGTTGCACTACACAGCTGAAACCTGTGGCTGTAGGCTTGTTGCTCTTCCACTGTTACTGGAGGGGCATTCACGCCTAAAATATCCAAGACATTGGTGCTGGCCAATATCACTTGCCACTTTAACGTGTTAGTTGTTAATTGTCTCATCTGGCATTCAACATAGCTTACTTTCTGTACCTGACTCGATTGTAGATCATGATTTGTTTAATTGTTGGCAACCTGTAAAGGAGATGGCAAAGATGTGGTGAAGTAATATTTAATCTTGCGGTAAAGTATTAAGATCTGTGATACAGCTAATAGACCAGCTCAGTATTTTTTGCATCACCTGACCTGTGCTATCAAACATGTAGCTGTCTGTAGAGTTTTGATTTAAATGTACAATGTATTGGTATTCAGCACAGCAGATACGTTATTCTCCATCAAGCAACTTGGTTAGTCATCTTTGTGCAAAAGATTTCCATGTGGGTCTTTGTTCATGGAGTGTGACTTGTGATGCACCCCCTTAGACTGCATAATGAGGGACAAGATGAAACTCCCAGAGTATGTTTCTAAGGCTGTAAGGAAGCTAGTTTTGATCAGTATCCTACCATCATGAAGAGTGATGATGTAATATAAGCAAAAGATACTTAACTTTGACAACTGGCACAGTCATTTGTGCCATTCTGAAGGAATACAGTGTGCATCAGGCTGGAAGGAGATGGAAGATATATCTATCTGTTTCACCAGTGATGGTCTGCAACTCTCTCCTCAGGTTTTGTATACAGGGTAAGGCATTCTGTAGTCCATAGCATCTTTTTTAGCACAAGGTCAGTCTACTCAGAAAACCAACCTGGTAAACACAAATTCAAATCTGGCAGATATCAGTGTAGTGCTGTATTACACGAGGAATTAAAAAGACAAATGCCATCTCTTGAGGCCTTCCTAACTCTTAAAAATGTAGATATTTGTGTTGTCACTGTATCATTGTTCAAGATCATTGATGGCACACCCTCCTTAATGAGCTTCTCTGTTTACCAGTGGTTTATGCCTGCAAGTGTAGATAGCAATAATGCCAGTTGCGACATATCTTTCTTAATCCAGAACACCATCACTTATAAATTGGTCAGGGCAAAAACGTTTAAGCCTTTTATATTTTAATATCAGTAAACATCCTAGTCAGCTACAGAACTCCATCCATGATAGCCACAATATGTGAATCAGATCTTAATAGAGGCCTTCATGATTACTCCAAATTTCATCTTTCTAGGGGACTTTAATTACTCTTATATAAAGTATCACACCTGCACCTCTACAAATATATATGCTCATTACTTACTTGACTTTATTATTGTAAACTCTTTTGATCAATGGTACTCTTCACTCGCTAGAGGTACCGACATACTCAGTCTTATCCTCGACAAAATACCTTTTGTTTTCTCCTTACTCATCGTCATTCCCTTACTAGTCTTCTCAGGTCATTTAGCTGTATGACTAACAAATTCAGTGGCTTTAGAGACAACTCCAAGGCCAAATTTTTCGAACTTCATGATTATGAGTTGGTTTAACAGTCCTCCACTCCTCAATGACTCTTTAGCAAATACTATAACATATACCCAGTGTTTGCACTTCCAGCTCAACTCTTGCACAGAGGCTCATTTTCCTAGTCACAGGAAACACAATGCCAAAATTTAGAAAAAAGGTACCCTGGTGGAACTCAACAATAAACGAGTTATAATAATAATAATAATAATAATAATAATAACAGAAAAAATTCTCAAAGCCCTAAAGAACAGAATGAAAAATCAACATCTTGTAAACAACCTCAAAAAGGTTAACAACGAGCACAGGAGCAAGATCAAATGCTGCAGAGACAACTATGAACTAAAAATTGCTATGTCAACACTAATATGGACAGAGGCAGTCTGTAAAAATAGTCAAAATCCCACTTGCTAACTTTTGTTATCTTTCTCCCAGGGATAGAAAATTGGTTAAAATATGGGTAAAACTGGCTATGCTTGTAAGTGCTCTTGAGCTGTTAACCGACTAATCTCATAAGAACCTAAGAACCTATAAGGGAAACTCTCAGAGATAATAACATTGTATAAAGATTATCTCAAATAGCATCACCCACTCATACGCTGAGGATATTGATTACATCATTACAGATAAATTCATCTACAACTTCTGCCCTCTGTTAACTACATATTTCCCAATACACACTACCCTATCTATAATCACTCAAGTAATCACCTCTGAAGAGATACTAAATGTGGTCTCCAGCACCCAAAACATCAGGTGTATAGGTGCAAATAACATACTGCAGTATTTTCTGGTCAGTGTGTAACATCCCTTATTAGACCTCCCTCTTAAAATATTCAACCACAGCCTCCCTGATAGATTCTTACCAAAGCCTGGAGAAAAGTTAAAAATGTTCCCATCCACTGTGGAGATCTTTACTGTAGAATCTGGTGACTGTAGACCTATCAGCATAACCAGAATAATTTTTAAGTGATGGGCTGCATCATTGTAGCCTCATAAACAGGTCATAGGGAACATATGGTGCCTAGGCCTAAGCAACTTCTATTTGTAAAAGGTAGGCCTTGCCTGTTAAACCTAGTTGACTTCTTTGCAGGAGTTCAGAAAGACTTAATGAGAGTATATCCATGCACACAGATTACCTTGATTTATATAAGGCAGTTGACACTATGCCCCACTCTTGCATCACTGACAGAGTGGTTGCACTCAATATAAATCACTATATAGCGCACTGAATTGCCAACTGGCTCCCTGACAGACACCCCTCTATTAGAGCTAATAACTTAATATCTTCCACATGACTTGTCACCAGTGATGTTCAGCACCACTTGTCCTCTGATGTCAAACTTGACTCTAAAATCCTCTGAATGACCAAGGTCACGAATGATTGCAAGCTTGAAGCTGTCATCTACTCCTCCTCTGAAGACAATCAGATCATCCAAGAGGGCCTAACTTGAGCAAACTCATGTAATCAGGATTATATTCAAAAGTTCAATATTAAGAAAATGCAATATCATATAGTTTGGGAACATAAACTTTAGCACATTTACCACATAACTGTTACCACACTTAAAATAGACACTGCCATTAGCAACTTAAGCAGCTTTAATGATAGCGATCCCTTTTTTCACAATAACTTACCCACAATCTTTAGGAAAGCCTTATAACTTACCAAAATGGCTATTAATGGCAACTCTTCTTGGTATAACAAGGTCATCATTACCCTTTCTTCATCCTACATCATTCCCACACTAGAAATACAATACACATTTGATAAGCGTCTGTCCAAATACCAAACCGAACTTGATAATCCTCATTAGTTTCTCACAAAAAGAACAAAAAAAAAAACTCATGTTTGAATTGCCTGTGCCACCTGGGCATCTAAAATGTCCTGTCTTTCTTCTCTGGAGAGTCGTAAACAATTCAGTTCTGCATGAAATACATTTTCACAAGGCTGGTACCAAAACAAATCAAGATCTAGGGACCTAAATCTATACTACAGCAGATATCCTTCCCAAATAATTCTCACCTCTGGAACAAACTCCTGTCCTCTATAAAGGAAAGCATATCCGTCAATGTCTTCAAATTTAAATCAAATGAATGGATGGAAAACAACAGGCCTAGCCCCCACCCCCATCCCTTATGGATAGGGAGAGTAAAAAGTTGGGTGTACCAGTGGGACTGCAGTGGCTATGTTTCAAAGACATATCTGGTCTATTGTAACCAATGAGCCTAAAGAATAGATCTGGTCAAGTCAAAAAGGACTGCCAGAGCTTGAAATACTTACTAGGACTTTCACCTAGGAGCAGCACAATTTCTAAAATCAATCATTCTGTGTCTGTGCAGTTCATTTTTGAGAAACAACATTGCTATGGACCTGTAAAGAAATGCTAATGACTCCTTAGCCCCAGAAAAAATCAATTCTGACTGACAGGGAATTGTCAATTATTACTCTGTCTGCAGTCTTGCCTTTTGATACAGATTTGAAGAGGAAGTTATGGTCAATAAGATAAAAGCCCACTAAAAGGCTTTCAGTTTTATCAAGCAATTTCATTAGAGTTTTAAGTAAGGCCACAACACAGAAAGAACCTCACTGAGGCTTATGGACAATATCATTATGGAGAGATACCACAATATTATTCCTTTTTATTGTTTATTGACTCATAGTTGACCTTTGAATCAGTAAGACATGGAATCATCTCAGAATCTGTTTGTCTAGCTTTACCCTTGACTGGTTTAAATCTATCCTGTTCAGCAGGCCTGTAGAACTTTGTTTTGTATCAACACTTCAAGAGAAACTCAATCCAGTCTGCAATAGCTAGCTGAGTGAACCGGCATTTTTGGACAGTTTTCCAGAAATACTGATGCCACTGACCAGGACACTGTGAGGAGGAATTCCTCATTTACTATGTTGCAGTGATTCTAGAATCGATTAGTTAATTATATTAGAAACAAGGTACAGGGTTGCAGTTCCACCCCAGTCACTTGGGGGATGAAGGTCTTGCTAGTTACAAAAACAGTTTAACAAATGCAGTTTTAATTATATGATTAATAATCAAAACCAACTTTGATGATTTATTTTTTTCACATAACTGATGTGGATCTGATCTCGTGACAGTACTCTGACATATTGGGTTTACCAAATTCTGGTTATGACCTCATTATTTTTTCTCAGTTTATATGGTGGTCCATTGACAGAGCATAGAGAAAATAATTGCTGATGCTTTGTTGATTACATGCTGCCCTGCTCTGCTTTGTTTTGTTTTTTTATTATTCTTTGCCCTTGCTGCCTATCGACTATTAGCTCCCTCTTGGCCAATTGGCCCATTCATTCACCATCACCAAAATGAAGGTCAACTGGGAAAGGACATAATAAAGAAAGCCATAAGGATTGGTTTGAGGGTTTTCTGCTTAAGTCATACCTATATTTCCTGTGAGCACCTCAAAATGCAGTGGGCTGTTCACTTTAGTTGTCTGTCATTTCTGTAAGTGACACTGCAGTCAAACAGCCTTACCTCTTCCCTTAAGCATAGAAAATTGTTTCTCTGATCTCTACTGGATACATTTTACTTCGCTATATACTCCCTGAGTGCCTGCTATCCTTCTCACTCTGTAGGAAAAGCATGTTTTTTCTTTTTCCCTCTGTTCCTGATGTTTTGATAGATGGTAGCACTACTTACCTGATGTTTATATGCAGATAATACCAGTCTAGTTGTCAGTGAACCCTGCTAAGATCAGTGTCCTAACAATGTAGACAACCAGTAGAATCTCATTGATCCATTTCAACTTCCTGACTATTAGACTTGTAGGAAAAGAGCTGAGTAGTGTGCTTGGTGTGTGAAATTTTTTATTTCTAAGTCCTGTTTGCCCCATGGCTGCCAAATATCAGTCCTCCCAGCATTGTGTCTTGGGCCATTCATTTATAGGGGTAAAAGCCAACAAGAGGTTGCATCATCTAGATGGTCATGGAGTTGGTTTGTCCTCATGCTAGCATCTTAGCAATGAGGGCATTTCAGTCATGACCCTAATTCCTCCCCTGGTAACTAACCTTACTTTTCCTTTACTTGTGCTTGTTTTCACCCACAGGTTATAAGGGCTGTTGTTATTGTTTTGAAATCACTAGACTCACATCAACATCTGTCAGTAATTCTTTCAAATCTAATGTTTTAAATCTATTTTCTATTTATTGCTCCTAAAGACAGTTACTCATTTTGTCAGATTAACAAGCTATCATTCTTCCTGGACCAGAAACAATCTCACTGGCTGCCACTACTGGTCTCTCAGCCTAGGAGAATTATGCAGGTTTCCTTTATAGATATTCAACCGTCCAAGTATCGGTACTTATCAATGTCACTGTCTCTAACCTGCAAACAGGTTATGGTCACCAGTTTAGCTCTGGAGCTATTGGATATCAACTAGTTATAAGCTATAGAGTTAATAGTGGAGAACTAGTGGTTGTAAATGTGCAATAACTGATATGGTTTAATAGTTTTAATAATTATGAAACATTTACTGAAGTTTTGACTACTGGGCTAAAACAAACTGCTACATGAAAGACTACTAATAGCTTGCCACTTTCAAGAAAAATAACATATGGTTCCAGCTGTAGATAAATTGTATATTGCCAGAGAGCTAAGATAAACTATCTGGATGTAGGGACGTTACTTTCTGGACTGCACTGTCATGTAATATTCATGGTCATGGAAAGCAGAAGTAGGCAAGGAGGGAGGGAATCAATGGGATCCTAATAAATGTGTTAGTTATTGGAAAAATATCTGTTCAGCTACCTCATGACCTGCAGTTGGACTGACGGCTAATTTTGGAAACATTGCCAAAGGGCGTAATTCAAAATAAACTGTTTTAGCTGAAATTAACAACAATAACTTATGAGTCACCTAATCATATGCTTTCAATGAATAAGGATTTATTACTCCGGTCATCTTGCCAATGTGCACTGATCAGAGTACATGGTTCATTAATTTGACTATGGTATGTCCCTCATATTTCCAAGCCGGCATGATTGTTTGTCATGAGGTGCAAGATGTTGCATGACTAAGACTAGGCATCCATTCCAAGGATATTAGCAAAGCAATAAAAAGGTGGGAGGAGCAGTATATTACTGATCCCATGGTGCTCAGTGGGATATAAAGTATCATGTTTAACACACCAACAACAATTCCATCTCAAACAGACCAGTTCATGAAACTGTTAATAGGCAAAGCCCTAACATCAAGCTTGACATTTAGAAATGTTGGTAGAATTCAGTCCCTGGATGTTCCAGAATAAGAAAACATTTTTATAAGACAGGTTCACACTTCCCTCCTGAGTAGTGTTCAGACTTAAAATAGTTGGAAGATGGACGTGGGTGACCAATGTACTACACAGAAGTAACAGTATGTATATGCAATAGGGGAAAGGAAACAATAAACATTTGACTGTATGTAACCAATTGCATTAGCAGTTTTCAGAACCCAAACAGAGAAAAATAACTTGTACAGATTATTTGGTATAATGCAAAAAAATTATCTGGCATTTGATCCCTTAAATAACAAAGCTATTCAATAAAGCCAGCAAAACACAGTGGATGAAATGGCATTAATTATGTGTCTTTCCTGATCTTTGCAACCAGTTCTATTGCAGCAACAATAAAATACCTAAATATATTTCTTACATTTTCAGATTAATATCAACAAATTAAAACACTGACTAGTACTAACAGGACTCAATTGCTATGCTAGCAAAACTGTGATGAAGAACTCAGAAAATTTCTAATCATTCCCCTCCTTCTAGAGGTATGCTATTTCCTCCTCACTCATCAAAGGGTTGTACACAACCCTGATCCATGGCGCCCCCAACACCAAAATGCACCATATAATGAAGCTAAGAAACAAGGCATAGACAATATATAAATGTTAGATAAGAAAAAAGGAATGTCTAACTTTCCTCAGAAATAAATGCAGACAGCTTTGGTAGAAGCAAAATACAACTTTTCTGAAGCAAAAACTATTTGACTCCTTTAAGCATCCCAAAATATTTCTTGTGAAGAGTTAAAGAATAAAAGAGATTAACCAGGAGATCACCCATCCATGACAGTTCTGCCTGTAAACATGAAAAACTCCAGTGACTTGCTTCTCGTAGTCAGAACCTATGTTGTCAGTCTTCTCTGTCACCCCTAACACCAGTACATGCACTGAACTAGAAAAAATTCCACACAGTCTCACTTAAACTGTTTCCTTAGTCACTGTACATGTGGCAAATGCATTACTAAATTGCTTACCATTCTTGTGCCATCTGGAACCTGCAACACATTTCAATTCTTCTCACTTGATTTTGACATCAGCCACCTTCCCACCCAGATAGAAATTCTCTAAATAAATATACATATTTAAAACAGCCAACCCTTTTATTGCAATATAACCTACTTCTAGTTCACAGCAAAATGTTATATAGAAAACCACAGCTATACAGCTTATAAATATATCAAGAATCTCAATCTTCTTCACGAGGAAAGGGCACAGTACCTTCACTAACTTATTTACCTTTATTAAGTCTATCAGCTCTTAAGCTGGAGGATTGGAAGATTTTTTTAATGGGTCTATATTTATGTCTTACTAAGGTCTTTGACAGTCCAGTTTCATACATTTTATCCATGGTTTGAGTACACTGTTTTAATATGGTTCCAAAGCTACCTCAAAAATTGTATACTCTTTCTCCTGGAAGATGAAAATTTCATCCAGACTCTTAGAAAATTAGTAGGTGAGACAAAGCAGTTACAGCATGCTTGGCTCATCTCTGAGAGGAAAATTCATCTGGTCTACTGTAAAGTCAGTGACTACTAGAAAGACAGATGAACAGCATACAACACAATGGGTACCAGGATGTGTAAGTGACTTTACAAAGCCTTGTGTTTGAGTAACCTTCATCATGTTTGTTTTAAGGAGCACGTGCGTGCTCTCTAGGAGTGATTGTAGACCCTTACACATGAGTGTGCATGATCTGCCAGTGGGAGGGGTTAATCCCTCTTCACGATCATCTCTTACTCTGTACACCTGGAAAGAGACAGAGAGAGAGACTTAATGGTCAGCAGGAAGGTGGTAAACCGAAAACAAAAAGCCTGTTTTTTCTCAACTCTTGTTTTAGGAACAGCTAAAGAAGCAGTCCATGGGATAAGCTAAAACTGCTATGCTAATGACAAGTTTCTAACCATGTGAGTCTCTATACCTGATAACATTGAGTGATATTTCAAACAAGACCCTCCTTTCTCATCCCTGAGATAGTGTCCAAAGAATTTCCTATGAATTTAATTAAGATATAGGCTATACTTTTTGCACCAAAGCAAAATTCAGACCAACTTCTCCAAACTGAAGCAAATTTCCTTCCCTCCTCTAATATCCCCACCGACATGTTTCAACCATCAAATATCATGGTTTGTTTTTGGACTCATCTATATCATTTACGGAATACATATAGCATATCAACAGAAAAATATCAACAATGCTAAGCAGATATTACTGTATCATCTGCATCCTCATTTGAAGAGACTATCCCCCGGACTCAGCAAGCCCTGCACAGTGTGCAGGACTAGTGCAGGAGCTCCAGCAGGTAATATGTCTGCCGTGTGATCCAGGAATAATCTGTAGGGTCATGCATGAGCGCTCCTACACTAGTCCTGCACGGACTCAGTCCCTGTATGCAAATTACCCCATTTGCAGGATAAATCCATTCAAATGAGGTGAATTTGTGATCCAGGAAGCTGGAAGCCGGCCGTGCAGGACTAGTGTAATCTGCAGAAATGTACTCCACCAGTAACGGAATACATTTCTGCAAACTACAAAAAGGAGCCATGACAGTTCAAATAAAGGGTGGATATTACATAGAAATCATGCCAATGGATAAGTATAAGGCCATTGGCATAGAAAACAATTGCAAAAATAAAAAAATCAACTTTTATTTTTTTTTATTAATAAAACCAAAAGGAGCAACTAGGCTGATGCAGAGTCACAAGTAGAAATGAAAGGCAAAATTCTCAGGTTAAAATCCAAATGAAAGGCAAAATCCTCAGGTTAAAATCCAACTTTAATTCCACTGCAAATCAGATAAGCGCTTTCACTCATTCATTTGAGCTTCATCAGATCATGTAACAAAGACCTTCAAGTACATAAGCTACATTTATACAGTTAAAACATCTCCTATTGGCTACTTCTTGTTACATATTCATGAGTTAATCTAAGCTTAAAGATATATGCACATATAAACATGCTGAGATGTATAAAATGACAAAGTGAATATAAAAAACATATAAAAACTCTCCCTGAACACTCAAGATGCTCTAATAAATATGTATATATAGATATATATGTCAAAAGAAATCTATTTCAAGGGGTAAAAACATATATGTTCCATCATTTATTATAAAATCTACAAACATTCCTCCGTTTGTTTAACATAGGTTTAATGGAGGCTCTCTCATTGAGACCTAAACCCCTATCTGCTCTCAATCTAACTATCCGCATACTCTCCTTACTCTCAGCATGGTTCCTGATGTCACCTCCTCGTATACTAGGTTTAATATTCTCAAGAGCTCTAAATAGGAAATAATGTTCAGGACCTTAGCTAAGGCATTGTGAGGTGAAGCCTTCCTAATGTGGTAAAGATGTTCTCTTATCCTGTCTTTAAAAAATTGGTTTTGCCAACATAAAATGCATCACATATTTGGCACACTGCCAAATAAACTATATGAGTAGTATCACAAAAGTTAGTGTGCATGTCAGGATGTTCAAAAATGGACTGGGGTCAAGAGAATTACCATGGTTTTGTGTGTTCAAGAGGCATTGACCATTCATCCCTTTTGAATAACATAGCATTCTCCTTAAATTTAATTTGTTCCTATATGTGTCATCAGTACAGAGAATAGGCCAGTGTTTATATTCTTGATTGCTGGACGATCAGTACTATATGGTAAAGAAACCCTTACATGAGTTGATCTATCATCTCTACCATTGTCTATTGTAACGGATCCAGCAGTAATAACTGGTCCAAAATAAGGGGCTGCTCTGTTCAGTCTAAGTTTATTGACATCTAAGAGGTTGGACTCAATCTCTTGTGAGCTATAGCCCTTCTAGCCTTATCTTGAGGTCACTCACTTCATTTAGGAAGCCTTCTTCTGTGGCATTTAGCCTAGAGGTTCTCATCCCCTGTCCTCTAATGATATTCTTAAAAATATGCTGTGGGTGCATACTATCACACTGTAATAGAGTATTAAAATAGCAAGGTTTCCTATAGACACCTGTATTAATCAAACCACATGCTAACTTTTCTATATACAAGTCAAGAAATTCTATCTTCTCTCTAGAGTGATTCATACTGAAGGTTAAATAGCCAGTGAGGTTGTTCAATATAGTATGGAACACAAACAATTCATCAACACTGCCTTTCCATAAAACAAAAACGTCATCCACGAAACGTCTATAAAAAGTTACATGTTGTTTAAACATTTCTAAATTAAAGAGACTCTCAAATTCCCAAAATGCCGAAAACATGTTTGCATAGCTGTTGGCACAAGGTGTGCCCATGGCTACACCACCTCGCTGTTGGTAAAACTTGTTGTCATAGGTGAAAAGATTGTTATTCAAAATGAGTTCAAGGAAATGTACAATGAGGTCTACTTTAACTGATGTATATTCGCTATGTAAGAGTAGATACTCAGTGATATAAATCAGGCCTATGTTATTTGGTAACACAGTAAACAAGGACTTGATGTCAAACGTTACAAAAATCAAGTTATCAACGTCACAAATGCCACCTAAGCAGTCATACAAATCTGTTAAAAACTGTTTGGAATCTTTCAGTACAACTTTGTTCTTATTTAATATGGGTCGCAAATGTTTCTTAACAATAGACAATGGTGGAGATGATAGATCAACTCATGTAAGGGTTTCTTTACCATATAGTACTGATTGTCCAGCAATCAAGAATATTAACACTGGCCTATTCTCTGTACTGATGACACCATCGGTAAACTTGTGGGGACTAAACCCTCTTTTTTATATAGGAACAAATTAAATTTAAGGAGAATGCTATGTTATTCAAAAAGGGATGAATGGTCAATGCCTCTTGAACACACAAAACCATGTGGACGCTGTAATTATTGTAATTCTCTTGACCCCAGTCCATTTTTGAACATCCTGACATGCACACTAACTTTGCTACCTGTGATACTACTCATATAGTTTATTTAGCAGTGTGCCAAATATGTGATGCATTTTATGTTGGCAAAACCAATCGCTGCTTTTAAAGACAGGATAAGAGAACATCCCTCACAATGCCTTAGCTAAGCACGAACCCCCAAGGGTCCTGAACATTATTTCCTATTTAGAGCTCTTGAGAATATTAAACCCAGTATCATCAGGAACCATACTGAGAGTAAGGAGAGTATGTGGATAGTTAGATTGAGAGCAGATAGGGTTTTAGGTCTCAATGAGAGAGCCCATTAAACCTATGTTAAACAAACGGAGGAATGTTTGTAGATTTTATAATAAATGATGGAACATATATGTTTTATGACATATATATCTATATATACATATTTATTAGAGCATCTTGAGTGTTCATGGAGAGTTTTATATGTTTTTATATTCACTTTGTCATTTTATACATCTCAGCATGTTTATATGTGCATATATCTTTAAGCTTAGATTAACTCATGAATATGTAAGAAGAAGTAGCCAAGGAGATGTTTTAACTGTATAAATGTAGCTTATGTACTTGAAGGTCTTTGTTACATGATCTGATGAAGCTCAAATGAAATGAGTGAAGCGCTTATCTGATTTTGTGGAATTAAAGTTGGATTTTAACCTGAGGATTTTGCCTTTCATCTGGATTTAACCTGAGAATTTTTTCTTTCATTTCTACTTACTGTGATGCATCAGCCTGCTGTTCTTTTTTTGTTTTATTAATATAAATATTATTCAAGTTTTTCTGGAGCACTGGGCGTTTATCCTGTTTGTCAGCAAGTGGTTTGTTCCTGTTTTATTTTTTTTAGCTGATCTCGACAGTTTAAGCGTAGGGCAGCAGCATGCAAATGGGATCAGGGAAAAACAAGGAAAAAAACTAAAATAAACATTCTAACCAACATCACTATTTTTCCATTATACTCAATGACAGGCAGAAGACAACATGGCCAGTGAATAGTGGTTGCTAAGGGGGGAGACTCAGTGTGGGACCTGTAACTATGCATCAGCAAGCAATCCTATGCAAATGAGGGGAATTATACTGAATCCCAGATCTCCCCTGCATGCTAGTCAGCACCCAACAGTGTAAGAGCAGGAATAGCTTGGTGCAAGTCTAGAAGTTAGATGACATCATAGGGGTGTGTGTCAGGCATACTGTAAGCGGATTGGAGCCCTCTGGCTCTTGTTTGCCCTTAGCTTAGCAGAGCTAAGCAAAGGGGTGTGTCTGAGGCTGCCTAGCACTCTTTACATTGCCAGCAGATGTGTGCACTGCTCACTGGGTTTTAAAGAAAAAAAAAGTAAACCAGGAAATAGCAGCTCTGTGCACTTTTGAGCACTGTGTTTGTGCGGTACACCCCCAGGCTTAAACAGTAAGGCAATCGGAAGGGAAAACAGCAGTAGGAAGGTAATCTAGGAGAACTAGCATAGCTGCCAGGTGAAATGTATCTGATTCAGCCAATTACACAGGCAGCAGCCCAGCCCAGCCCAGAACACTACTATAAATTATGCAAACACCTTTCCCTCTGGTTTTTCCCACATACTCTACACCACTAGTGTATATAACTGGGGAATTTTTAACAAACAAAAAAAAATGATAGAGGCTGAAGCAGCTATCAGATATCAACATGTGGAAGAGGCTGAGGGTGGTGAGAATGAGAATGCTGTCAACAAACCCACAGTGAGGAGACGGAGAAGAGTGTACAGACCCAGGGTAACCTACCAGGGGCTACATGAGCTGGACATAGTGGAGCGCTATAGGATGGACAGGGACCTCCTTCAGCAAATTGTTAAGCTGTGCTGGCCATGCCTGACACACAGAACTAACAGAGGGGAACCCATTCCAGTGGATACCAAGTTATGTGTAGGCCTAGGAATACTAGCCACAGGTACCTCCCAAAGCCCAACTGGTGATATCATGGGAGTCCCACAGGCATCAGCATCCAGGGTATTCCACTAGTTCCTGGAAGCTATGTCAGCAAATGCCGGTGAGCAGGTATATCTCCTCAACACTCGTGAGGTGTTGGCCAGCAACATGCATCCCTTCCACCAAATAGCAGAATACCCTGAGGTGGTGAGTGCTATAGACTGCAGGCACACATGCATCAAAGCATCACCCTGTGAGCGGGGTAGGGTCTACATCAACCACAAGGCCTTCCCCTCCATCAACTGCCAGGTCATGTGCGATGCCCAGGACATATTAATGAATGTGTGTGCCAGCTGCCCCAGAAGCTATCACAATTCCCACATCTGGAATCTGATGCAGCTGTACCAGAGAGTTGCCAATGGGGACATCCCTTATGGTCACCTAGTAGGGGATGCTGGTTATGCACTGGAACCATGGCTGATGACACCCATCAGAAATGCACACACGCCCGAACAAGAACTCCATAATGAGGCACAAGCACAGACCAGAATCATAATAGAGCATGTGTTTGGGATGCTCAAGTCACAGTTCCAGTGCCTGGAGACATCCGGTGGAGCCTTGCAGTACTCACCAGCTATATGTTCCCAAATTGTTATCGTATGTGCCATGCTACACATTATGATCCTGTGGAAACAGCTGCAGCAGGAACAGCATGGGGCAGGGCCATGCAGTCCCCCACCATTGCCAAGGCCTGCACAGGCACAGAGTGACAGAGGAGGAACAACCTGAGCCTGCCGCAGTAGGCAGATGGAGGTGTGCCCATTATGCCATGGCCTTTCCAAAGAGGCAATGCATAACACATACACTGACACAGTAGTGACCCAGGGAATGACACCTCTCTCTGACGCGCACATAGAGTAAAAGGGATGCCAAACATGACACTACCTGTGCTCATCCATGTATATGTGCATCTGACATAGGCAGCCTTCCAGCACCATCCTCAATACTGGCACACCTACAAGGCAAATCACTCAACTTACCAACTGCTGAATGTAGTAGTATGTGTTGTTACCTGTATCTGTGGTATGGATGTGAGCATGCAAGGGAATTGGGTGGCTGAATGGGATGCCAGCAGATAGTAGAAACCTATAGTGGCAGCATGAGATCTGTAACAAATACTGGTGTCACCATAGTATCCAGTATTACACATGGTGACAAAACCCACTGCAGGAAATGTGCTGGCCCACATGTGTGTCCATATGACATACACATGCCAGTCAGGGAGGTTCACAACAGTGACAGCCAGCAGGACAGGTGTAGACAAACACAAACAAAGGCTGTGCTAAGACCACTGAATGATGCCTATGGGTACATCTCAAGCCTACACAGACAGACTACATCAGGTCAGGCAGTGGGATGTTAGTTCTGAAGGGTAGGAAGTCAGAAACTAATATGTAGGTCAATCTAATGTAAGACCTGTAGTACACTGATATGCCTCTAGTCAGCATGATAGGTTAGAAAACAGAATGAAATGGAGTACCTGACATACCTGTATAGTCATAGCAAATGAGTAAAAGTGTTAGGTGTGCTCCCCCACTCCTGTGTAGCAATGTAGAAACAGTCAGGTGTGCCCCCCCATACCCTATGTGGACATGTAGTAACAGTCAGGTGTGCCCCTCCAATCCTATGTAGACATGTAGTAACAGTCAGGTGTGCCCCCTCAGTCTTGTGTAGCAATGTAGAAACAGTCAGGTGTGCCCTCCCTATAGCCTATGCAGACATGTAGTAACAGTCAGGTGTGCCCCCCCAATCCTATGTAGAAATGTAGTAACAGTCAGTTGTGCACCCCCATTCCTATGTAGATATGTAGTAACAGTCAGGTGTGCCCCCCCAATCCAATGTAGAAAGGGTCTATATTAGATCAGTGAATGCTTAAAAAAGCGAATACTGATTGATCAAACTTATGTAAGTGAAAGCTTAAAATATCGAAGCAACAGAAACCCCATTTTTTTCCTAGGGAAAGAATTTGGTTGTCTGTTTCTGTTGCTTCAGTATTTTCGGTGCTGTGGTGGAAACTTACGGGTCGGGTTTAGGTAAGTGTGTGATTGTGTGAATGTGAGTGTTAGGATGGGTTAGGTGAGTTAGGGTTAGGGAGTGGGTGAGGTGACTGTACAATAGTGATGGACCTTAGGGTTAAGGTTTGGGTTAAGGTAAGTGGATAGTTAGTGGTGTGTGTATAGTTTAGTGAAGGGTTAGGTGTCAGATTTTTGGTGTATGTGTGTAGATTGCTGTTTGTTTGGTGTGCTTGTGTTGTGTTTATGTGTTTTGGATCAGTTCGAGATTGCATAAGTTCAATCGATCAGCATTTGCTTTTTTAAGCATTCACTGATCTAATATAGACCCTGTAGAAATGTAGTAACAGTCAGGTGTGCTCCCCCAATCCTATGTAGACATGTAACAGTCAGGTGTGCCCCCCCAATCCTATATAGAAATGTAGTAACAGGCAGGTGTGCCCCCCAATCCTGTGTAGCAATGTAGAAACAGTCAGGTGTGCCCCCATATCCTATGAGATATGTAGTAACAGTCAGATGTGCCCCCCAACCCTATGTAGACATGTAGTAGTAGTCTGGTGTGCCCTCCCAATCCTATGTAGAAATGTAGTAACAGGCAGGTGTACCCCTTAATCCTGTGTAGCAATGTAGAAACCAGCAGGTGTGCCCCCACATATCCTATGAGACCTGTAGTAACAGTCAGGTGTGCCCCCCATAGCCTATGTAGACATGTAGTGACAGTCAGGTGTGCCCCCCCAATTCTATGCAGAAATGTAGTAACATGTATGTGCAGGTATAATACCAGTGGAGTACAGATGCCCAGAGGTGGCCAAGGTAGCAGGATAGATTGTAGCATTTGTTCAATATGCAGGTATGTGTGTGTTAGGTTGGTGTGTGTTTCATATTGTTTGAGATTGGTTAGTATGTATACAAGTTGAGGTATGACCTGGTGGCCATTGACCACTACCGCTGATGACAGGGCCAAGTCCTCACAACTGCAGTGCCAAGGACAATTCCCACCAGTATAACACACACTAGCAGTAAGCCATTGCAAATGTATGGTGGTAATATGTGTCACCATCTGACAGATTGACAAGGCATGGCTGTTGGGCTAGATATGCAAGCAGTACACAGGGGAAAGTACCCCAGACATACAGTATACAATGTGTAACTGTGAAATGGACACACCCTTGGAATTGTACATACAACCATGCATCACATTATCTGGGCCTGTAGTAGGAAATACCGGTGTCATCCGCCCAAACACTTGCAGATCACAAAGGTGATAGAACTGATGTATTGGGAAATAGCTGATGTACCTGCACATGCCAGCATAACTGGAATGCCCCGTGCATATCTGTGCGTCAGATGCAAGTAGTGTCCATAGCACACATGTACCCAGCTCACCCAAACATCACCCACAGGTAACTCTCTGGTTGTATACCTGCTGTTGGGAATGGGTACAATATGACCCCCACCTGTATATGGCAATAGCGGTAGAATGCAGTACGCAGTGCACGTGTCCCATGCGGGTGTGTCTCTAGCTGTAGGTAGCACCCTGCCAGCATCCACACCACCTGATTAATACTGATAGAAAGTATTGGCATGAACACCTAGCACACCTACCATGTCACCCCAGGGGAATATACTGTATAGCGGTCTGGGACTGTAGGACTGACAAAATGCAATGGCCTACCACATCTGGCCCGCATCACCACCAAATGGCCTACATGCCTCTGCCAAAGGCCTGTGTCTCACAAATACTGCCAATTCATGTTATGTCATGGACTCCCAAATAACAACATAACACACTCCACATAAGACATATGCAAGGCCATGTGGACAAACCACAGTAACATGTCCAACATGTCCCACTGCATGAACTGTGGACCAACACCAAAACATAGCTGTGATGAGGTAATAACCTTAGGGAAAGTATCAGAATGTATGCATAATGTATGGAAGAGGATAGAATAATAAGGGCGGGTGGGAGCATGGGCAGCATGGAATGTGCAAGGTCCGACACACAGCTGTGTGCGCACACTATACCTGCCTGCAAAAACATACATGGGTGGCTACAAACCTACCTGTACACCACAATAGGGGTAATGTCCTGACATATGACCCCTGCCTCTGGGTAACATGTGTGAATCTGTATAGCTGTTAGGTATTGCCACAACAAGATAAGCCCATACCATCATGTCAATGGATGTACAAGTATGGTATTCTCTGCCAGCACTGTACCAAGGTGATGGACCAGATACACAGACCCAGTAGCAAGTGTCTGCAGCTCCCCCTCTAGAATGGTATAACATTCCATGAATATGTAGGCGTTTGTCCACAATACTGGACACAGCTGCATGCACCTTTATTCCACAGGACATCATTGTGAGCAAGAATGTCCATCTGACAGTATTGAGGACATAAAACATCACAGTGTACAACAGTACACATGTCTGAATATCTCTGCTAACACCAGTACCATGTAGCAGAAGCAGCACAGACACAATCACCTGCAGTACACACTATCCCTTGCATAGTTTGATGCCATGTTACCAAATGATCTATGGATACCCTGCAGAAACAGGTTGCTACCTGTAGGTGTACAACACGAATGTCTGCACTGGAGTACAAACTACCTGGAATGGATCCACACATTCAATACAAAAGGGCATACTGGGCATGCTCAGACACTTAGAGAAATGAAGGCAATGTCAGACAACAACATATTGAAAGGTCATACTGGGCATGCTCAAACATTTAAACAAATGAAGCCAATGTCTGCAAACAACAGTGAATCATACATATCTGACAGTTGCAGATGTTAGTGCATACACTCCTCAGTATGCACCAGTCATGCTTTGCACACAAATTGGATAGGAATAAACACATATATCCAATGACAACTCATTATAATATGCCAAAAGTACACATACGTAGATGTGTGGAAGAGAGTGACTGTGATAAAAATCCATCCATCATGAGGCCTGTCCCACCCAGCACACAGCCAATTGGCTACAATCACATGATTTGTAAATATCAGTCACTGTAGAAATTAGCCACTGGTATCCATCAGCATTATAGACTATGTGGTGCAAGTGCTAGCTGTGTAACATTACTGTACAAGGCAGTAATCATCTAGCAGCTGTATACATGTACCTGTGGAATATAACCCTGCATGTTCCTGCCTGTGGTGTGTCAACCTCTAGATGAATGGGTTATGGCCCAAGCGCACACACTGCACTCCCCATAGCCTTACTATGACAAGCCTGCTGATGTCATCCACTTAGAAATACACCTTTGGGAATGGAATAGCCCCATAGTCTCTTGTGGCATGGCCTAAAACTGTGTAATGTTGTAGTGTGATAAACTAGTTAGGTAGGAGTTCTAATCCTAGACATGGCAACTGTTTGTGTGTGTGTGTGTGTGTGTGTGTGTGTGTGTGTGTGTGTGTGTCTGTGTTTGTGTGTGTGTGTGTCTCTGTCTATGTAGGGAGCAATGTATTTTAGGCTAGTCACACTCATTACAATTTGAATGCCCTACATTGGCAAGCCTGTTGATGTCATTCACTGTGAAATATACCTTTGGGAAAGGTGTAACCCAGTAATCTCTGTGGCATATCTTATAACTGTGTAATGCTGTAGTGTGGTAAACTAGTTTTGTAGGAGTTCTAATCCCAGACACAGCAATTGTGTGTGTGTCTCTGTCTGCTTAGGGAGAAATCTTTTTAGGCTACTCACACTCACTACAATTCAGATGCCCTACTTTGGCAAGGCTGCTGTAGCCCAGTAATCTCTGTGGTTCATCCTATAAGTGTGTAATTGTGTAGTGTGATAAACTAGTTAGGTAGGAGATCTAATCCCAGACATGGCAACTGTGTGTGTTTCTTTGTGTGTGTGTCGCTGTCTGTGTAGGGAGCAATGCTTTTTATGCTAGTCACACTCACTACAATTCAAATGCCATATTTTGGCAAATCTGCTGATGTCATTCACTGTGAAATACACCTTTGGGAAAGATGCAGCTCAGTAATCTCCATGGCACATCCTATAACTGCGTAATGCTGTAGTGTGATAAACTAGTTAGGTAGGAGTTCTAATCCCAGACATGGCAACTGTGTGTGTGTGTCTGTGTAGGGAGCAATGCTTTTTAGGCTAGTCACACTCACTACAATTCAAATGCCCTACCTTGGCAAGGCTGCTGATGTCATTCAATGTGAAATACACCTTTGGGAAAGGTGTATCCCAGTAATCTCCGTAGTGTGTCCTATAACTGTGTAATTGTATAGCGTGATGAACTAGTTAGGTAGGAGTTCTAATCCCAGACATGGCAACTGTGTTTGTGTGTGTGTCTCTGTCTGTGTAGGGTGCAATGCTTTTTAGGCTAGTCACACTCATTAAATTCAAATGCTCTACTTTGGCAAGGCTGCTGATGTCATTTGCTGTGAAATACACCTTTGGGAAAGGTGTAGACGAGTAATCTCCATGGCACATCCTATAACTGTGTAATGTTGTAGTGTGATAAATCAGTTAGGTTGGAGTTCTAATCCCAGACATGGCAACTGTGTGTATATTTGTGTGTGTCCCTACCTGTGTAGGGAGTGATGCTTTTTAGGCTAGTCACACACACTACAATTCAAATACCCCACTTTGGCAAGGCTGTCGATGTCATTCACTGTGAACTACACCTTTGGGAAAAGTGCAGCCAGTAATCTCTGTGGTGTGACCTATAACAGCATGATGCTGTAGTGTGATATAGTACTTTGCTAGGGGTCCTAGTCCCTCTAGTCCCACACATTACAAGTGTGGATGTTTGTGTGTGTTTCTTTATTTGTGTTGGGAGCAATGTTTTTTCGGCTACTCACATGCATTATAATTCAAATGCCCTACTTTGGCAAGGCTGCTGATGTTATTCAATGTGAAATACACCTTTGGGAAAGGTGTAGCCCAGTATTCTCCATAGTGTGTCCTATAACTGCATAATTGTGTAGCATGATGAACTAGTTAGGTAGGAGTTCTAATCCCAGACATGGCAACTGTGTTTGTGTGTGTGCCTCTGTCTGTGTAGGGCACAATGCTTTTTAGGCTAGTCACACTCACTACAATTCAAATGCTCTACTTTGGTAAGGCTGCTGATGTCATTCACTGTGAAATACACCTTTATGAAAGGTGTAGTCGAGTAATCTCCATGGCACGTCCTATAACTGCGTAATACTGTAGTGTGATAAATTAGGTAGGAGTTCTAATCCCAAACATGTCAACTGTGTGTATGTTTGTGTGTGTGTATCCCTATCTGAGTAGGGAGTGGTGCTTTTTAGGCTAGTCACACATACTACAATTCAAATGCCACACTTTGGCAAGGCTGGAAATGTCATTCACTGTGAAATACACCTTTGGGAAAGGTGCAGCTAGTAAACTCTGTGGTGTGACCTATAACAGTGTCATGCCGTAGTGCGATAGAGTAATTTGCTAGGGGTTCTAGTCCCACACATTACAAGTGTGGATGTTTGTGTGTGTTTATTTTTGTAAGGAGCAATGCATTTTAGGCTAGTCACACTCACTACAATTCAAATGCCATACTTTGGCAAGGCTGCGGATGTCATTCACTGTGAAATACACATTTGTGGAAGGTGTAGCCCAGTAATCTCAGTGGCGCGCCTTATAACAGTGTAATGCTGTAGTGTGATATAGTATTTTGGTAGGGCTTCTATTCCCACAGATGGCAAGTGCGGATGTTTGAGTGTGTGTTTCTATGTCTGTGTAGGGAGCAATGCTGTTTAGGCTAGTCACACTCACCACAATTCAAATGCCCTACTTTGGCAAGACTGCTGATGTCATTCACTGTAAAATATATCTTTGGGGAAGGAGTACTCTAGTAATCTCTGTAGTGTGTCTTGTAACTGTGTAATGCTGTAGTGTAATAAATGAGTTTTGTAGGAGTTCTAATCCCAGACATGGCGGGTGTGTGCATTTTTGTGTATGTGTGTGTGTGTGTGTGTGAGTGTGTGTGTGTGTGTGTGTGTGTGTGTGTGTGTGTGTGTGTGTGTGTGTGTGTGTGTGTGTGTGTGTGTGTGTGTGTGTCTGTAGTTGTCATTCATATCCTGTGTGCAGGTGACTGTAAGTGTGTAATAATTGGACTCATTGTGGAGTGGGTTTTGCAAATATCTTATATGGTGGCCCTATTATTTGTCACAATATCTACCTTACAAGGATAACTAATGTGAAATAGCAGAGAGGTTGGGGTGGCAATCCATACACCTACATGTGACATCAAGGCCTGGTGAACAAAGTTAGCAACTCATGTATTACACAGAGAACACTCTCAACCCATGTCTCATACACAAACACACTTGCCTATGCAACAACTGCTATGTTGGCAGACTCTTGCATATTGCCCACAAATAGTAACCATGGTGTGATTTCAGTGGACGGCTGTGGGCATGGAACCCTGTCCATCAGTAAAATATGCGCATACATGCAGACAGTGGGCTTTCACTATGCTCCCCACTGGATGCCTGCAACACCTTTGGTGCCATCAAATGTGACTCACAAAGGACATGCCATGCCTTATACACATGCCCGGTATGGACAGATGCCACTGACAGCAGGGAATACATGTATCATGCTATCAATGTAGGTGCAGGGTCAACCTGCTGTCCATTACCTGCTTCTGCCACACATGAGGGACAGGAACATCTGATTATAACAATCTGTGTACACAACAAGGGCCAGACACCCCAAGTACAGTTCCACATGTCACTGTACATGCATGTGGGATGTGTGCACATCTTAGCCAGTGTCCATGTCATTGACTAAAGAACACATACATGGCAAGCATTGAACAGTAATGGCCACACACAATAGCTACCCAGGTGTCTGGATGGTGAATACAATACCCACCTGTGTAGGCCAATCCAGACACTACACCCCTGAGCCACACTGCAGACCATTGTCATATGGCCTGATGCCAAGGTATACTCTTCACCTAGCCTTGTATAGCCTTCTGGCACAGCCAACCACTATGCACCCATAAAGCAATGCATGCATGCATGTCAGTACTGGCACCCTGTGTTGGTGTGTGTGGTGTATGATGCTTTTGACCATATTCACACTCACTACAACCACATTGGCATACTGAAGCATGCTTTTTAATGTCAGACACCTCCACATACTGTTTGCCCATATAACCTCTGGATAACCCCTGTGGTGCATGTGATACCTGCACAGTACTGATTGTGGCAAACTAACTAGTGAGGAAGTATATTCCTGACCCTGCCAAGTGTGTCAATGTGTGTGAGTCACTGACAGAGTGTGTCTGCATTGACGCTGACACCTGTTCATGTAGACAGGCACATCTACTAGACCTACCATATCGCTACCATATCACTGTTGCAGATGTCACTCACCATCACATATACATTTGGAGAGCTCCTCAACATGTAAGTTATGTGGTGCATCCAATAACTGCATAGACATGTGATAGCAATGCATAGTCAGTCAGGGGTTTAATACCCTCTACTGGTAAGTGTGTGACAAAAACATGCTTAGGTTTTACTCTCCCTCCCCCTCCCTGACTTTTTCTTGCCTCTGTCTGACTCTCTCACTCCCTCTCTGGTAGATGTGGAGAACTACACCTGCTTTGCTTAGGCAGCAGCACATGTTTTGTAAGTGAAGCTCATGATCAGCATGAATTGCATCCCTCTTCTAGCTGATTGCATGTGGAACAGCTGTGGCAACATTCCTATAGTCAATTGCATGGAAACACACTCCAATATCTAAAAACATCATGTTGGTGTAGGGTCTTTTCATTCACTGTGAGCAGGACCTAGATCTGCTGTTTAGCAAACAGCATCACAGCTAGATTGGATATTTACCTCTAACAACATACACTGTGTATAGCATAATTTATTGACATCATATCTGATAACAAGCCAGTGAGATATCAGACTGCTACACATGTTATGTATAGTAGGGGTTATATTTGAGGACATAACCTGGGCATACTGTGGTTGTGTGTACAGTCCTGAGGTTTGTGTATATATGGTGATTGTCGATAGTATGTGTATTGTGAATATGTACCTAGGCCTGTGTACAGACTGTGGTAGATGTGGTCCTGTTCTATCTGATGCTACATGCTGCTCCACTGTATGTTAGCCTATTGGCTTACATGTTTGTAGGGCCAAACACACACATGTCCCATACCATAAACAGGCATCAGTCCACACTTTGTAGTGGCCCAGTATATGTAGGGTTAGTGTGTGAGTGGCACATATGAGGATGGTGTTGATCAGATAGTCCATACACTGTAATATTAGGCTAGCTTACTGTATGTGGCTGTGTTCACATTGGTTGTGCTTATGCACTTTCACACAGGTATCTGTTACTCTGTGCTGTGACATGCCTGTAGAGCCTGCAATATATGCAGGCACATGTGTATTCCCCCATAAGAAATATAGGCCAGTGTTGTGGCAGTCTGCCTGTAGCCTGCACAGTGTTTTGTTACATGCCTAGCAGCTTATTATAGTTACCCAGTGTGATGTTATGTCCAGATACTTGCCAGAGGTACTGCTGCCAGGCCACCATAACAGTCATGTATGTCAGACAAAGCAGTGGGATGCTGTACAAATGTATGTCACTAACTAGTGGGTAGTATGCAGCCATGTGACCTCTGCACTAGCAGTTCTCATGCATCAGTCAGACAGGAGTGTGTGAATGCATAACCTTTTTGGGCATATGTATTCTAGTATTTACGTGATATACCCATCTACATGGCTGTTAACATCCACATTGTCAGGCTTGGTCCACATGTCTTGCACTAAGGGGTTCTGTGTATACCTCCGGACTGACCAGAGTGTGTCAGACTGTCCACATTTATTGGCCATATCTCTGCTGTAGTCCACAGGCTCATTACTGTGCTAGCATTGGTACTGTACTATGATGTCCTTAGGATGTCTCTCAGTAGCCAATGGAGTACATGTTAAAGGCAGATGTGACCTTCCACACACAACATGTCTGTTAAGACAACCCTTATTACAGTATTAACAGTCTACATATATATCTGCAATACATACCTGACATCCCCTTGCACTAAGAGGTTGGGACTATTGGGGCTGAGGCAGGACTCCACTTCATTATCTGGACATATGGTGAACATATATGTATATATAATTATCCATATATCTATATAGAGAAATACACTTAGACATAACATATGTAAATGTATATATATATATATATATATATATATATATATATATATATACATATATATATATATATATATATATATATATATATATATATATATATATATATATATATATATATATATATATATATATATATTATGCATATACACACACACACACACACTCACACACACACACACACACACACACACACACACACACATATATATATTATATATATATATATATATATATATATATATATATATATGTATATATATATATACACACACAAAGAGATCTATACATGGCCATATATATGATGCACTATACAGATGTGTATACAGATATATGTATGAATATACATGTGGATGTACATGTAGACATATATCAACATATGTATATGTATATATCCATATTCCTGTCATGTGTAAACATCATGGTTGTGTATACCTTCCCAGATGTATCTTACCATATGTATCATATGTATCTGATATGTATACATTATGATAAAACAACATATGCGATGCAACAGTCATATTAACTCATTACAGCCGAGTGACTTCTCCAGGCGTTTCTACAGTTACATCCTATTGCACCTTCCAAATATTGCTTGCCTATTCATATTTGTATTAATACCCCAAAACCATGCTACATACAAGGTATATTATTATTTTATCTTGAATAATATATGAAACACACAATAATTGTACTATAATAGGACTCACTTCACTTAGTCTTAGAACCAGAACTATAAAGGTGATAACTTACACTATAACAAGTACTATGCAACTGTGGAAGTAAAGGCAATTGTTCAATACTAACCCATATGTGTAGTGACAGATATATTGAAAAACAACAGCGGTCATCACAGTGGTCATGGCGTAGTGGTTAAGTGTTGTGACAATAGCGTACAGGGTCCTGGGTTCAAGGGTTGTTAATTTTGTTGCTGAGCAGAACAAGAGCTGTCAGATACAGAGTGGTTAAGCTAGTTTTGAGCAGCTTTAAGCATGTTTGTGTGGGTTTGCGTGAAGCTAAGTGGTGCTAAGCTATGGGTAAATTTGCAGGCACTTACACAGTGTAGGCTTTGCTTACCAGTGCACAATTTAGCTTAGCTGTTATATTGGAACAATGTTCATACCTGATAAGCATGGCTTAGCCCTGGTAACCAGTTCTCACCACCCAGTCCGATAACATAACAGGGTAATGACATCTGTAATAAGTGTATGTAATACCATGTACAATACATGTGCCTATGTGCTTTTAGTACAGTAGCAAGGGGTGTGAGTGTCATGTCTGGGACACACAAGTATATGAGGCCTCTACAGCACTGTTATCCATGTGAATGTGTTACATACAGGGCTAGTAGGCCAGGGTACATGCTGTCACACTGGCATGTAGTGTATCATGGCAGTACTACTGTTGACAGTGCTTTCCAAGGCAAGAGTAGAGTGCTAAATGTAGTACTGCCAACAGGCATACCTGCAGGCATAGCTGGACTCTGATCCTCCCTGTTGTGTCTCTGGTGTGTGAGCTGTGTCACAGTATATATCCCCTACTGGATAATGATCCAACATGTGGAATGTAACTGTATACTACTGTCTGTACAGCACATGTTAGTGAGGGCTTCCAACATGTAGTTATGGCATACAGGCATACATATTGTCATCAAATGTCTATCTGTCACCACATTCATCTTACTGCATAGCTACTTGCCAAGCTGATGACTGTCAGTCCCTGTACAGATGTGCAGATGGCAGGTATCCAGCTGGGATACGTACGGGCAACCTATGCTTGATTGACACAGACATGTCTTCCCAGCCGTGTAAGAGCTTGCTCATATAGGAGACAACACCCTGTATGCACCACATGCCACAGGTACACACTAACACAGTCAACAGAACATACTTGGCTACAGGTCTCCCTCACAGGCACTAACGATGTGTTGTAATACATGTTGCATACATGTCATCTTGATCACCTCAGTGGCCATGTGCAGGAGGCACCCAGAGGATTGGCTGATGTGTGTCACTCTCATGCTGAGGGTCACCACAGTGGTGTCTGTTGATAGATTGTCTGCTGCCACATGACAGGTGGCAGGATACCACTGTACACACATCCCCTACATTACCCATCTCTCCATGGACAATAGCTAGGTACACAGCTATGACCACCTGCAGCGATGAACCCCAGTACTGACACATGTGTACATGTGCATTACTGAGGATAGCAGTGTTTGTGTGTTAGTACACCTTTACTTGGGAAATCCATAAGGTCCTTCCCAACCACCACAACACCCATTGCCATAGTCAGTTGTGGCTGCTGCTTCTGTATGAGACATTACATGTACCCTGTTACTCTCCTTACTGGCTACACAAGCCTTGCAGTACAAGCACAACAGTATTGTACAAATGGGTCAAGAGGCGTGGGATACCTATTGAGTTCTGGCAATTGTGTGTATGTGTGCATATCCGTATATCTGTAGGGTACAGCATTCAGATGCAAATACTCCTATTACAATGCCCAGTGCCACATAGTAGTACAGATAGTATTGTTGCTGCCCATAGGTGAGGAGTAACAATGCAATACCCCACTATGCCTGTGGCATGTGCATTAGATGCATATCCCTGTAGTACCACTGTTGGGATATACAATGGGTTGTATCCCAGTCTTGGGCAATGTGTGATGGTGGGGATGTCAGAGTGTCATCATAGGTTTCAGGGAGTACAATATCCACTAAGGGATGTGGGTGCTATGTACACTGTCATTACACTAAGGTCCACCTGGTATATGTCCAATGTACAACTTTATGGTGACTACTGTCACCATCAACCATACAGGTAACTGATACTACAATCCAGCCCAGTTATGCATGTGCTGTGTGCAGCCTACCTGTGACACATTGGACACCCGGTCAAGTTAGTGAACAGCGATAGGCCCAGGTCTCTCTGATGTGTGTCTGCCTGTTATGTGTCTGTTAATGTGTATATGATGGTATATCACACTATGTATTGTCCATATACAACCATTAAATCCCCCATTACCATACTGTACATGTCTGGGGATGTTCTGCATGTAACAGGTAACCTGAAACACACCTCACCCTAAATGCTGTGTGGTGTGTGCAATGAAAGCCACACACTTCAGTAGCACTACTTACCTAGATAAGGGTGTAGTCCCAGTGTTCCCAAGTAAGAGTGTGCTTTTATGTGGATGGGTCTACATCATGTTGCAGATTATACATGTACCAGCGGGTCACCTGTACATGTGGCACAGGCAATAACTGTTATACAAACCTGTGACGTGTTCAACTGTACCCCAGATATGTCACAGCCATGGTGTCATTACAGTGCCATACCCCATTGTGGAATATGAATACAGACCATCCTTCTGCTGACACATGCACACCTACAACACAAATGGATAACATTATGGAGACCACAATCAGCCAGTGTTACAAACAGCTATAATGCATCATTGCTGGACGACTACACAACCTGACATGTATGCATTAACCTTTACTCCTGACAACATGTTACACTGCAGTACTTAGGTACACTGTAGTACAATCATCGTGTGCATCAGGTGGGAGGGTGGCCTAATGGTTAAGGTGTTTGCCTTACAAACACAAGGTGCAGGGTTTGAGTCTCACAGGGGATAATTGGCTAGGCTTAAAATGGCTCACAAGGGCAGTTAGCTTAGTACTCATCTATGAACCTATGAACCTAAGAACCATATTAACCTGTCCCTGCATTGATGTTATGGATGACAGGGATGTGACACAGGTATCATCATATGCACAGGGTGTGTTGTTGGTTTGCCAGATGTTGAGGGCGGGCCATACATTTGACATCATGTGTGTGTGGGTGAGAGGTGTAATGAGGTGAACTGGATGTGGTGATGTGGTATGTGTAGGTATGGTGTTGCCCTAGGTGTGTTTGTATAGGGTGTGGGTATGCATGCGCACAGTTCTACCATGTGGCTGCCCTATACAGCTGTTTATGGACAGCTGCGGACCATACCTGCAGGGTTTGCAGTTCACTGCCTCCGGCCATGGACACGTGGACTGTGCTTGCCAGGGGTTCCACAGGCACGTCCAGGTACAGACCTCAGTGTGCTACTCTCCCCTGATGATGACAGATGTCCACTGGAACCAGGTCCCTCCTGGGACTGGCCAGGACCACATGCTCGTGGCCTGCTATGGTGTGGTGTTGACAGCACCCTCACAGTGCTGGGACTGGTAGTGCAACTACAGGAGCACCTTGTCCTAGCATGTCCATGTTGACCACCAGTTGTTGCTGGCCTATGTCCACGTGGCTGTGGCTGCACTCCCACCACATGTTCAAGCATGGACAAACCATGGTCGAAGAGGACCATCATCTCACCACACCATCTATCTATGAGCTCGGTATAAGCACAGATGGCACCAGAAAGTTAATGGAAGTTGTCACTTGGAGATGTGAGAGCAGCCCTCTGCAGCCTCAGGCCCTGTCTGGTGTAAGATTCCATATATGCCTGTGCCACCATGACAGCCTGAAACATGTGGCTGGTGGTACTAGTTGTGGCATATCTGCCAAGGGCATGATGACCAGTGGTCCTACCATGAGCAACCTGGAATATCTGCCTATGTGGTGCCCTGCCAGACATCTGGCTATGCCTTTCATGATCAGACACAGTAGGCATGGATACCGCACTCTCCTGTGCACTGCCACCAAATGCCAGCTGTCCCTCCACTATGGCTACTGGTGATGGGGTATGGATAGGCACTAAAACTGTGTACAGGGTTGGGGTGGCTAAAAGGGGGATGTCAAATGATGGCACTGTTTTGGCCACTGACAACCCCACCTGTGCCTCTACAGTACTGTCATCATCTTCAGTGTCTGTATGGACACCAACATCAGACTGCATGCAGGAGGGACCCTGACCCACCTCGCCACCTGTGGGGGAAAAAAATAAATGCACTTTAAGGCCTGTACAGCATTGCATAACAGTACACACACACACACACACACACACACACACACACACACACACACACACACACACACACACACACACACACACACACACACACACACACACACACCACCTTAATACCGATCTGTCCATGACTTTACAGACAGTCCCACATTTATTTCCATGTGTTCTCCATCCTGCAACACACTTGGTAATATACACTTATTAATACCACTCATTAACGTATCATTCCTCTAAATGCCTAGACAAGTGATCACAACACAAGCCCTCTTACACCATTACCTCCCTGACCTGAGTGGAGTGGTTTTACATGGCCTCACTGCTGTCATTCAGTGTTCACCCTATGTATGTCTGGTCATCGTGAGCATGGCCCCTGTATGTGAGCGGCTGCTATGTTCACTCCATAATATCACGCAATGGAGTGTCATGTGTAAGTATTTCTCAGTACATGCCAGATATGCTGCTCAATCAACTTATCATGTGACAACTGTAATATATGTATACACTCCCTGGTGTTGTCTAGTAATTCCTCAATGCATCTGTAGTGCTGCATACATGAATTACCAGTCACCCCTCTGCTGAATGCAATAATAAGGGTACACCTGGTGTGTACCTTCCCTCCCAATGCATGTTCCATGCTACAGACCTTATTATACTATCAGCTGTCCTGTGATTACCTACATGACAAGTATTCCTGGTGTGTCATGTGTCAGCCCATGTGCATGTATTGAACGATCTTAAAGGGAAGTACTGCTGTATGAACAACCCCGCAATCACACATGTGCATACATAAATACCCACACAATCACACGCATGCACACACGCATCTTACATGCATCAACCTCCCTCCACTTTGCCAGAGTGACCCTACAGACAAAATAACCACCAACTGAGACACACACACACATGCATACAGGTGAGGTTGCACAATGATAGTACACACAGTCCTTCTATTACCCATCTGTCAACATGCATAACATATTGTACACAACAGCATGCAGTGCAGCTATAGTCAATCCATGCTAACAACAGTATACATATGTGTGATGCATGTGCTGTGTTAGTAGGTGATGCCCCTTCCCCTGGATGCCACTGCGCCCATGTACACAGTAATGCTGTGCACCTGTTCTGCACCCTGCCATGTACTGTGCACCAAACCTCACAGGTGTACAGCCCATTGCTGAATGTGTAGTACTGTGTCATTTATGTCAGCTCTAATGCTCACATATCCTATGTTTTTCAGCAACGCATACCTGGGATAATATGTGGACAGATGTCATTTGTGAATGCCTGATGTCTGGTTTACAGATCTCAACATCAGCGGACCATGTATGACCAATCCAATACTATTACATTGACAACCATCAGAGCATACCATGGCTATGTTGAGTGTACACACCCTTATTGATATGACGCACCCTTCCTTGATCTGCCATGGGACCACATCACCGCATATATTAACAGTACATGAGCTCAATATGTGACATATGTCCTGTACATTCAGAAGCAGTGTCTACAGAATGTGTTAGGTGTTTGGATGCTGACCATGATGCATACACTCGGTGTATGCATATGTGTGCACACCCTTATCATGATGGTTTGTTGCACCTATTGTTATGTGTACTACAGCAGTCACTACTCTTGGCAGGGCTATACTAGCATGGGCCATCTGCATTTGCCAGTGTATGCTCAGTCTGCCCTAAACATGTCTCCCAAAGCTGCATGATTGCAAAGTCTACTCATGTGCACATCCCTTGGTGTTCACCCACTGCCGTCACTATTGCTGTGGGGGTAGGGTTACATCTGCCACATTTCCTGAACCTGACTGTGTGCAGATACAACCATTCATAGCATCCTTAGGTTCCCTGCTGCAGTGCACTGGTGTGTCATGCTGACACCCCCTCCCCACGTTCAGCCTTTTTGCAGATACTTGACAAGTAAGGCCTACACATGTGTGTCAGTTTGCAGTGTCCCATACACTGAACACCACATGTTACAGCCTAGTCCCAGCTGATAATGTGGACCACAGTAATATGTTATGCCATAGTGTAACTCTGTAACAGTTGCCATTGTACTACTGGTATATACACTGTTGTTGCACTGTATACGGGTGATGTTTCACACATGTCCTTACTGTAGGCCTTGTCTTCCACCATTATGTTACTCCTTGTGGACACATTCCACAATGACAGGATGTCAGTTATCTTGCAGGTGTCTGACATACCCTTCCAAAACCCCATCATGGTCACAACTTTGATGACATGCATTTAACAGCAACAATACATGCACATGTACAGCATGCATTCTGGGTAGGTGTGTTAGATCTGTACATGGAATATACCATAGCCATTACATGCCCAGTAAATTGGCAAGCATCAACAAAAACCATATTCACCAGCTACAGGCTGCTGCCTTGGTGGTATGCCTGAGGGACCTACATAAGAGGGCGAGAGATGCAAAGTCAGTGGCCACACCTGTGGCATTGCTACAGGGTGGATGAAGCATTACAATACGTCAATAGTACATGTCCACAATAATGCCACGTATACACATTTATGACTACTATGCAGCAAAAAACTATATCTATGACATGTCAGATATGCATGATTTACCTGTACAGATGCAGATGCATAGACAGCAGTGGTCTACTGATGTGTCCTGTGGCCTTATCTGCAGCTCCTCAGCTGATGTTTGGGTAGCACCCACCTCCACAATGGTGTCCAGCAGTTGTTGGCTATGCAGACGGGTAGGTTTCACGAGGCTGGTGAGGAGCTCCTCAACACGTTTTGGAGGGAATGGATGGCATGGTCCCCCCCCTGTTGCGATGTGATCCCCCAGGACTGCAGCAGCACACCGATGGGCATTGTGAAGCAGGTCAGAACAATGATGCCAGACTTGCTCATAACTGCGGTTGTACAATCCGACATCATTGACCCTGTGGACTAGGTCATTTCACAGGATGGCCCAGTCCTGCTGCTTATGGGCAGCCCAGCCACACAGGGCAGGGTAGTGCTGGATTAGGTGGTTTAGCACTATTTCATTCTCAGCAGCTGAGTAAGCTGGGAGCCATCCATGTGACATCTCTCCTGAAAGACATAAAGATGGAAATAGGTCTGAGCAACTTATACAGCAAGGTTACCACAGTTCTTAATACACATCTCTGTCACCCCCCCACCATATCAGCAACAAAAAAATGTACACACAACTCAATAGGTATGGCTACAGCTTATCTACCAGTGAGACAGATATTGTATTGTACCACACTTTGTGCTATGTGTTTATAGCTATGTTACCTGTGTGGACACTATCATTACTGGCCTGTTACAGACTATTCATCTGCATGCCATTGTCAGGGCCACTATGGTTCCATATATGCATGTGGTATGCTTGCTATGTGATTGCTGCATATCTGACATTCTGTGTTATTGGGGATATTTATGCATGCTACTGGACATGTTCCAGAATTGTGTAGACTATTACTACCCGCATATATTCTATAACAGTGACACAATAGCATGTTTAGGGAATATTTGCCAGAAGAACCACCTCTCCAAACTCATCTGCCCATGTTACCAGGCCACATCGCCTGTGGGACTCACCCTGGGGCCTCTTCATATACTGGTCCAGCACTACCTTCAGGTGGAACAAACCTCAGGGGATGTTGTTCCCTTCTGGGAGCACACACAGACATGATCTTGTCCACCGAGGTCAGGTCCAGGGTCTGTTCCATAGTGGGCTTCACAGACACATGTGGGATGTGTTATATTACCTTGAGGCACCCAGTACACATTCAAAGGGTCCACATACTGCTCCTGCTCAGCCTGCTGGCCAGGCACCTTTGGGACATGGACTGCTGTTGTGATTAGCAGTGGGTGGGAGGCTTGTTCCAATTATGTCCATATTGAGGTCCATGGGGCTTCCACATCACATGCCACACACACCATCCAGGGTGTTTACACAACACATGCGTCACATACCACCCCTGTAGGCTGTCCTCTATATCTACCAACCCGGACCACCTCCACAACTATACCTGCCATGTTACCCCATATTCCCATTCCCTACTGCACAGACAAGGAAAATGTGGTCCCAACAAGGGGTTCACATGTGACATACCTGTCCATGTTGCACACATTGACAGCTGTATATATATATATATATATATCTGTGTGTATTGCTATGTGTGCTTTTCCCTCACACATATCATGCAGTACTGTGGTGGCAATATAGGGGACATGTATTTACATACATATATGTGTGTGTGTAAGTTTGTATATATGTAGACATGTGCATATAGGTATATATATATATATATATATATATATATATATATATATATATATATATATATATGTGTGTGTGTGTGTGTGTGTGTGTGTGTGTGTGTGTGTACACATATACATACCTATATATGGGGTACATTCAGACATTAGGTCCACAATCTCACAACACCATCCTTTACAGCTGCACTGTCCTGCCTTGCTACAACACAGACAGGTGCCACATATGGACATAGCCTAACATTAGTGAGGTATATGTAGGGCCAGATTGCAGGTAACCCTATTACACATCTATGGCATTCCAGCATGCTACAATACAGGTTAACCTGTGTATCCTGCAAGTGGTGGGCTGTGGAACCCATGTGTCCATCATTATGACATTACTCCCACTACCAGCTATTGGCTGCAGTAAAACACATGCTTCCTATTACACAACTCACACTATGATGGCTTAAATCTTATCAGACAGTGCTGCTCTGCACAGTTGACAGGTATGGCCCCCTACCCACAGGGACAGACTCTATTGTCCTTAGCAGTTGTTCAACTGAACATCATTACAACAACACCAGATGGCACATATAAATCATTCCACATCATCTATCCCATTATTATGGACCAAGTACTACAGTCAATTACATGCATATATACTTCACATACCTGTTGTGGGAGTGATGTCTCTTCTGGATAGTTTGCGGGATGGATTTTTTTTAAATTTTTGTTGTGTTTTTTTTTTGCCTTTCACTAACTCTCTCTCTATCTTTATCTTGGTCTAAATGGATTGAGGTGCTTTGAATAGATTGCAGCATGGACTTTGTTGGTGATGCATGTGATCAGGTGATGGCCTCTGCACCAATAGGCGTTCTCCACTTGCTACCTGCATGCAGCATGCTGTGTAGTACTTCCAATTACCACTGTTATGGCAACCCACTGCTATAAATTCCTACATCATGTGGGTGTGGTCCCTTTACCTTTCCTGTACAGTGGACATCCTTCCTGTGTGTGGGCAGCAGTGTTACAGACAGCAGGTAGCAATACATCTTACAAGAGAACTTGCACACTCAGGCCAGCTACATATTTGTATGAGGTTCCAGAACTACAGACAGAGAGTGTGAGTAGTGTTGTTGTATGCATTGTGCAGTACCAATGTTACAGGGTTTGTGTGTACATACTAGTTTAACATGGAATGCAGTCTATCTGCATAGCTCTCAACTGTGGGCCTATCCACTTGATGGCCAGAGGTGTGCCTGTTATGTTTTGTCTGTCCACCACACAGGTCTTGTGTCAGTTATATCACTAGCAGTGTGTGTGTTGTGTGCTATCAGTACATGGCTACATCCATTTGTGTTTCTAACTTCATGTTCCTGACTAAGGGTATGTTGCAGACTATCCTGTAACACCAGTGACTTGCTTAGTGTATGACAACACTATTTCACATATGGGCCTGTGTTCCAGCCCCTGTTCTCCATTTACATACCAGGCTTTGTTAATATGATATGGTGTCAGGGGTTGTTATGTAGTGGGCAGAGAGTATGTCATGCTGCCATTCCTGCCATCATTCCACTGCTGTTGTGGACCCCACACATATTGTGGGGTTGGGTCCATATATGTGTGGGTTTCATCTACACAATACATGTGTGCCCTTATGCACTCAAGAGACCAGTGTATGTAACAGTGGTATATGGCTCTATATGTCACTCTATGGGGGGTGATGCACCCTAACTAACCTATGCTGTTACAACATGTGGGGATATCAGGGGTAAACTGCCTTAAGGTATCTGGATGTACATTACCATACAATTCACCTTGGGTAAATGCAGGCCTACTGCTTCCTGCCATACAGACTGTTATGTTTATCAGTGCGATTGTGATGGTGTCAGTTATACCTTGCTATATAATAGATACATTCCATTGTGTCAACTGAGGTCTTTACCCCCTAGGGATTGTGTACATAGTGTAGTAAGAGGCTACTGGACAATACATCTACATTACTTACTGTTAATTGATTGTTATCCTGTTGCCCAGTCTGTCTTTACTGTTGTACTACTTGAAGGCCTTGGTCTGGACAGCAACATATGTAAACCTTTCCAGAATACTGTTTTAATTTATCTGTTTGACAGTTACATTAGTCTGTTTATATGTATGTCAGAGTCTAAATAGCTATATGACATGGCATATACAACTGTAATAGTACACAAATAAAGCTTTCCCATGTATGCAAACCTGTGTTTGGTGTTATATCTTTTGACCTCTCTACGGGTATATGTTGCAGGCAACAATTGTCATTTGTATGGGTGTCTCATACAGTGTCCAGTTGGTAAGGTGTGCACTGTAGCATATAGTGGCTGTCTTGTTGTGTGTGCACCTTCTACATATGTATCATATATATATATATATATATATACATATATATATATATATATATATATATATATATATATATATATATATATATATATATATATATATGAAAATATGTGTCTGTGTATAGGCATCTAAGGAATGTTGATTACTTCCACATTGTACATTCTCTATGGTAGCCAGACTGTACTGCATTATAAGTTACTGATACCAGCCTGACATGATACAGGTGGAATGGAGTACTGTTAACATCGTGTGCCCATGTTGTGTCAGGTCCTCGTTATGGGATATGCAACAGTTGGTACTATATTGCAGGGCAGACGTGTTTGGCTGTGGGGGGGCTATCTATATGTACAAGACATATGTTGCTTGGGCCCCCTCACATCCATTAACGGTGCATGTGGACATATATGTTTTTGTTATATTCTCTTTTATATCTATATATATATATATATATATATATATATATATATATATATATATATATATATATATATATATATATATATATATATATATATATCTGTATATATATATATATATATATATATATATATATATATATACATATATATCTATAGATGTATGCATATATATATATATATATATATATATATATATATGCAGATATATATATATATATATATATATATATATATATACATATATAGATATGTATATATCTATTTAGATATATATATATATATATATATATATATATATATATATATATATATATGTACACACACACACACACACACACACACACACACACACACACACACACATACATCTACGTGTTTAAATAAATTTCCTGTACTGTTTACTGACTATTCTGGATGATATGCTTGTGAAAACATTTGGGTTACGAATATCTCATATAGTTTAGTGCTACATCACTTTGGAACTGGTGTGCAGGGTCCTGGGTTTGAGCCTTACAGGGGCAATTTATTTTGTTGCTGGGCAGAAAAAGGGCCGTTGGATACAGAGTGATTAAGGCACTTTTAAGCAGTTGTAAGCAGGTTTGCACGGGTTTGTGCAGAGGTAAGCACTGCTAACTTCCGGTTACTGTTTCTTATACTCATTTAGCTTCTAAATTGCTTAACCTGTGTAGGCATTGTTTAACCTCGCACAAACAAGCTTAACCCACTTAGTGCTGCTTAAAAGTGCTTACTCCTGCTTACCCCCGTGCTAATTTCTTTAAAAGAAAAGAAAAAAGGGTTGATAGGAAAGTGGTGAAAAGGGGGCACAGAGAGGAAAAGACAGTACAGAAAATAGCCAGGGATGTGGAGGAAGGGTGTAGGGAAGGTCCATAGCTGCCCATTTCTTCTGCAGCAACAGCTGTTCATATACACTGAATGTGGAGGTAGGTCTGGACACTCCAACCCCTGAGAAAGGGGTGAGGACAACAATAATATGTTGTGATGCCAATTAGACCAGATTACATTTGTCCAGTGGACACATGTGTAAAATGGACAGCTATGTATGGGGCGAGATTTTTGTGGGGGGATGGATTGCCCTTTTGATTTTTTTCAGGTGAGAGTGGGGCGCTGGGGAGGGATAGTAGGTATGTTTGGGAATGTAGGTTGGGTAGGTTAACAGACAAGACAAACAAGATGCATACAGGGGTGGTATATGACACATATGGGGGGTACACACCTTGATGGGGAGGGGTGTTGGGAAATCGGAACCCAATGAGCCCTATAGTGGAAACAGTGGGAATGAGGTCAACACCCATGTGCAGTCACCACTGCACCTTCACATCCCCAAAGGTGGCTGTGCTGGGGGCTGAGTTGGAGAGCCAGTCTGACCCTCTAGTCATGACATACAGCCCTCAAGCTGGCATAGCAGATCTCCAAACTCCTGGTTGAGCTCACTAAGCACCACAACACTAACCTGGCTATGGGTGACAGGTTCCTGTTTGCGCTTGCTCCCAGTGTGGGGTGTCCATCCCCTGAGGTGGTTCCACCTGAAGGTGGTGCAGGACCAATGGACGAGGAGGTCCCAGGTTGGTCCCCAGACATGCTGGTGCCTGGTGCCATGGCCAGCTGAGGTGGGACAGGTGGGTCCGCTGGGACCAACATTCCCATACGTGCTATGGTGTTTATGTTTTATCAACATATGTGAGTTAGTAATAGTCAACACATTCCAGGATTAGGTATAACATCATGCATAGATATTTCCATTAACCCAGACACCAGATATAGAACAGTTGCATAGCAAACAGAACACCTGCATATACGGGACCACAGTGGTAATTACAACAGCATGCAGGTACATTAATAGCACCGTGCCACCAATGTTGGAGAATTTCAGCATAGCACATGCATAGAAACAGATTTAAATAATTATCAAACAATAGGACATATGTATCAACACTACATTTAAGTTGTCGCATACCAATTGAGTTGGGTATTTAGTTTATTGTTGCAGATATGGTGGGGGGGTAGAAATATGTCAATTAACAACTAGTATATTCCTGTAGTTTGCATTACTTTCTTAGTCAGTGCTGTTATCTGTACCTTACAAGTATTAGTACACTACCCTATTGCCTTAGTTTGGACAGTGGTATGGCTGTCGACAACTATATACATGAACTGGTTTTACCTGCAGTGTATACCTTTTACCTGGAATACCTGTGGAGGAATTGTTTGTTACCACTAACTGTTTCTACACATACTCCCAGATTCCAGGTTGATGTTATGCACATACCTGTCCATCTCTTTTTGCACAGACTCTGACCATGTCCTGACCACATACTGATGAACCAGGATATATTTAGACTATTGCCCTTTTCAACCTTTAGTGACTTACAACACTCTTATATAGGATTTCATAGACAGTTATATTATGTAGCACAGTGTGGGTGATAGTGATGAGTGATACCTTATTATTCAGAGCAACTGCAACAATAACAAGGCCATACAATACCAAAGTAAACAGTACCAGTACAGGGTATCAATCTTTTATTTCTGTGCACAGTGTTTGTATCTGAAGGACCTGTGGAAGCAATGTTTGTTAGCACTTCCTGAATGTTGCCACACAAAGTACCAGAATCCACATTAGTATTATGCACATACATCTCACTCTGTTACTGTACACACTCTGGTCACAGCTTGACAACATGGGGGTGTAGATGGGGCATACTTGGCTTATTACTCTCATAAGAGTTTGGGGAGTTGCTAGAGTGACATGTGTTTGTTCTTATAGATGTGTGACTATCAGTTGTACTTCTTGTTTGCTGCCTATACGTCGGGGATCATCCCAATGATTTCCCAGGGAGGCAGAGTGACAGGCAGCAGATATGGACCAATTTACTGGACATTCTGGACATATCTGTACAGTCGTGGGGTATTATTCTCTATGCAGACTACTACCACTCCCAGGATTCGAACCATGGCTGTGTGTGCTAAAAATACAACAGTTCACATCTCAATTGCATATGCTATTTAGACTGCCTTGTCTGTTTTTTCACTGTTTTCTGTCTATGTCTCTCTCAGTTTTGCTAAATGACCTCTGGGATTTACACCAGTCATATACAGACATTCCTACACATTTTATTATTGTCGCACAGTGTGGATAACAACCCACGGTAGTGATAATGCGGTATTGTCGGTCGCCACAGCAAGACGTTGTCGCCAATTTCAGCTAGAGCATTTTCTGTGTGGGCAAGCGTGAATGGGCGTGCCTCAGGGCTGGTAACTTGGCATAAAATCCACCACCAAACATTAGCGGACCGAGTTCCGCTGTGGTGACTAACCGGGATAAGTGGGTAACATTGCTTAATACAACATTACTATTAAGTGATTGCAAATCTACATTACCATATGATACCAGAGTAAACACATGCAGTCCAGCAGTTAGACCTTCATTGTCAGGCTATTATGCTTTTATTTACATACAACCTATATGAGACTCTTACTGCCATATTCTCTGGTGTATGCAGTACTTGTCATAAACAATATAGGTTTTATACAGGCAATTAACTTACTAATACTTTTAGATTTATTTCGTATGACAGTACATGCAAGAATATTACTAACCTGCCTCGTGTCGCAACCTCTCCAAGCGACATCCATGGGCCTCCTGGTTCACAGCCCACTCACTTGCCACTATGAAGGACATAAGAGGAATATTTAGCCATACCTATCCATAACATACATGAGCTGGCAATTATTAAACAGGTAGTGGAGTGATACTTACACATGGCTGGGACCTCCCCTGTACTCCTAGCCTCTAGGATCCACTGATCCAAGAGATCCCCCTTTCACCACTTCAGGTTGGCATAGTGATGCCTGACCTGCTCACCAGTTCGGGATATGCCAGTGTCACTGGTGAGGTCACTAGCGAGATGATCCCAGACTTCTGCTTTATACTGAGAACCCTGGTACTTGCCCTGCAGCAGTCTCTGCTCATGGTCTTTGAGAAGGAGTCTTACCATGCCTCTGGACTCCTGGATGCCCCAGCGCTGTGCCTAAAAGCGCACACTCTCTCCCATTCCTGACATAGTGCCTGCAAGGGGAAGCTACAGCCAGTTATGAGATGTATTCCCTCCTGTTCAATTTAAATAGGGCTGATTTCCCTTCATTTTGCCATGATTGGATGGTTTTGAAAAGGCTAAGCTATGGGAAAACCTGCTTAGCTAAGGTTGATATTGTTTAAAGGGGTATACCGATGGGAAAATTGAGTTAGCTGGCCTACACATTGCTTACACCTACTAAGTTGGCCTGTGCAATGCTTAGTGTTGCTTAATATGTAATTTGCATTATATTTGCTTTTTGGCATTGATTTTATTATTCATTACATGTTATATATGTGTTTGGTATCCATGATTCATGTGTACGTACACTGTATGGGGTATTTGTGTTTATTAGGGGAGTTCAACACTTTATTACAATTACACCTCACATCTGGGCTTACTGCAGTACTCCAGTTCACATATTTGTGCTATGTAGTAGGTTATAGAACATAAGACTGCATATAGATTCCTTTCACATGTTCAGTTTGATTTTCCTATAGTGAGGATTTCTTTGGTGATACCTCAATCTCAAGTACTGCTATGATAGCTTAGTGGTTAACTACTGTGACTATAGTGTACAGGGTCCTGGATTCAAATCCTACAATGGCTGTTTATTTTATTTCTGGACAGAACAGCGGCTGTTGCATACAGAGTGATTAAGGCACTTTTAAGCACTTGTAAGTGGGTTTTCGCGTGTAAAAATGGGCAACCTCCAGTTAAATATGCTTTTAGAGAGTTAGCTTCAATATTGCTTAACCTATGTGTGCCTTGCTTACCCCCCATGGACATGGGCTTAAACCCACTTACTAGTGCTTAAGAGTTCTTACTAGCTCTTACTCCTGCTTACCACTGCACTAATATAGACTGTAATGTCTAATGGTTCTTGAGAAGGTGGGGGATTTGGAAGATGTATGGATGTATCATTCATTACACATTTTACCTTCCATTTGTATCCCTGATTCCTGTGTACATATACTGTATGGGGCACATGTAATTATCTTTGGACTTTGCAACATTATGACACTGACACCTCACATCTGCATTTAATGCAGTACTCCAGTTCACAAATATATGTTATTTAGTAGGTTATGCAACTAAAAACATTGGTCAGAAAGAGATATGACATGGAAAACAGAATATACTGCAGTGGGACTCAAACCGGGAATGATTGCTCATAAGGTAAATGCTTTGCCCACTACACTATTGCTATATTGTTTTACGTGCATATATCTTGATTTTTATCCCCTTCTGCCATTTAAGCTGCATTAACAACCATGCACCTACAGTTAAATTTCATCTGTTTCATAAAAAAATATATATTTTCATATTTGTTTTAACTATTGCTCTTTTGGACATGGGGGGATGTTGCTGGGGGTATGCATACACCTATGAGCGGTCTCGCTAACTTTTTTGGGACTTGTCTGCCATTCTTCATTGCAGGGGTGTGTATATTCTGAGAGCTCTGCTCTCAGAAACGTCCCCTGCACTCTTATGCCCTCTTGTAAGATTAAGAGCTCATGCAGTGCACCTTCATTAATATGCATGGCACGCTGTCGTCCTAGTTCCATGCAAGGAACTATATCCTGCATGCATGGTTTATTTATAGAACTATATGATTGCTGCTGCTTATTAAAGAGTTTATTTGATGGATTGATGATTGATTAATTGGTGTATTTTGATTGGTGCATTTTTATTGGTCTTGAGTGTATTATCACTTTTCTTTTTGTATTATTCATTCAGAGGAAGCCTCTGTGGAAAGGTCGGCGCTAAATCTTTGTGCTATTAAATTTAATTTTGCACATCTCAGTGGTGTCCATGTTCCATCATAGCAATATTATTTATTATTTTTTGTTTCACTTTTCTCGAGGCTTTGAAGTGGCTTTTCATGTAGATTTTTTAGATATTTGCCGTACAGATTTCAGGAGCAGTTGTGGTAGGCTTTAATATACTCTGCTGCGCAGACTTTCAGAGCAGTTGTGGTAGGCTTCCTATTTGAGATATTTTTGATGGTATCTGTGGAACTGGTTGGAAGTAGAAATGCTGAAAGAGCGTTATTTGACTAGCAGGGACCTCTAGAGCTTGATTAGTCACGTGGTTGATAACTGTACTGTCTGTATAAAATGAAACAGGTTTGCTGGTTTGTGCAGAGGTAAGCACTGTTAACTTCCGGTTACTGTTTCTTATACTCATTTAGCTTCTAAATTGCTTAACCTGTGTAGGCATTGTTTAACCTCGCACAAACAAGCTTAACCCACTTACTGCTGCTTAAAAGTGCTTACTCCCGCTTACCCCCGTGCTAATTTCTTTAAAGAAAAGAAAAAAGGGTTGATAGGAAAGTGGTGAAAAGGGGGCACAGAGAGGAAAAGACAGTAGGGAAAATAGCCAGGGATGTGCAGGAAGGGTCTAGGGAAGGTCCATAGCTGCCCATTTCTTCTGCAGCAACAGCTGTGCATATACACTGAATGTGGAGGTAGGTCTGGACACTCCAACCCCTGAGAAAGGGGTGAGGACAACAATAATATGTTGTGATGCCAATTAGACCAGATTACATTTGTTCGGTGGACACGTGCAAAATGGACAGCTATGTATGGGGTGAGATTTTTTGAGGGGAATGGATTGCCCTTTTGATTTTTTTCAGGTGAGCGTGGGATGTTGGGGAGGGGTAGTAGGTATGTTTGGGAATGTAGGCTGGGTAGGTTAACAGACAAGACAAACAAGACACATACAGGGGTGGTATATGACACATATGGGGGGTAAACACCTTGATGGGGAGGGGTGTTGGGAAATCGGAACCCAATGAGCCCTATAGTGGAAACAGTGGGAATGAGGTCAACACCCATGTGCATTCACCACTGCACCTTCACATCCCCAAAGGTGGCTGTGCTGGGGGCTGAGTTGGAGAGCCAGTCTGACCCTCTAGTCATGACATACAGCCCTCAAGCTGGCATAGCAGATCTCCAAACTCCTGGTTGAGCTCACTAAGCACCACAACACTAACCTGGCTATGGATGACAGGCTCCTGTTTGCGCTTGCTCCCAGTGTGGGGGGTCCATCCCCTGAGGTGGTTCCACCTGAAGGTGGTGGAGGACCAATGGACAAGGAGGTCCCAGGTTGGTCCCCAGATATGCTGGTGCCTGGTGCCATGGCCAGCTGAGGTGGGACAGGTGGGTCCACTGGGACCCACATTCCCATACATGCTATGGTGTTTATGTTTTATCAACATATGTGAGTTAGTAATAGTCTACACATTCCAGGATTAGGTATAACATCATGCATAGATATTTTCATTAACCCAGGCACCAGATATGGAACAGTTGCATAGCAAACAGAACACTTGCATATACGGGACCACAGTGGTAATTACAACAGCATGCAGGTACATTAATGGCACCATGCCACCAATGTTGGAGAATTTCAGCATAGCACATGCATAGAAACAGATTTAAATAATTATCAAACAATAAGACATATGTATCAACATTACAGTCAAGTTGTCACATACCAATTGAGTTGGGTATTTAGTTTATTGTTGCAGGTATGGTGGGGGTGTGGAAAGATGTCAATTAACAACTAGTATATTCCTGTAGTTCGCATTACTTTCTTAGTCAGTGCTGTTATCTGTACCTTACAAGTATTAGTACACTACCCTATTGCCTTAGTTTGGACAGTGGTATGGCTGTCGACAACTATATACATGAACTGGTTTTACCTGCAGTATATACCTTTTACCTGGAATACCTGTGGAGGAATTGTTTGTTAACACTAACTGTTTCTACACATACTCCCAGATTCCAGGTTGATGTTATGCACATACCTGTCCATCTCTTTTTGCACAGACTCTGAGCATGTCCTGACCACATACTGATGAACCAGGATATATTTAGACTATTGCCCTTTTCAACCTTTAGTGACTTACAACACTCTTATATAGGATTTCCTAGACAGTTATATTATGTAGCACAGTGTGGGTGACAGTGATGAGTGATACCTTATTATTCAGAGCAACTGCAACAATAACAAGGCCATACAATACCAAAGTAAACAGTACCAGTACAGGGTATCAATCTTTTATTTCTGTGCACAGTGTTCGTATCTGAAGGACCTGTGGAAGCAATGTTTGTTAGCACTTCCTGAATGTTGCCACACAAAGTACCAGAATCCACATTAATATTATGCACATACATCTCACTCTGTTACTGTACACACTCTGGTCACAGCTTGACAACATGGGGGTGTAGATGGGGCATACTTGGCTTATTACTCTCATAAGAGTTTGGGGAGTTGCTCGAGTGACAAGTTTGTTCTTATAGATGTGTGACTATCAGTTGTACTTCTTGTTTGCTTCCTATACGTCAGGGATCATCCCAATGATTTCCCAGGGAGACAGAGTGACAGGCAGCTGATATGGACCAATTTACTGGACATTCTGGACATATCTGTACAGTCGTGGGGTATTATTCTCTATGCAGACTACTACCACTCCCAGGATTCGAACCATGGCTATGTGTGCTAAAAATACAACAGTTCACATCTCAATTGCATATGCTATTTAGACGTCCTTGTCTGTTTTTTCACTGATTTCTGTCTATGTCTCTCTCAGTTTTGCTAAATGACCTCTGGGATTTACACCAGTCATATACAGACATTCCTACACATTTTATTATTGTCGCACAGTGTGGATAACAACCCACGGTAGTGATAATGTGGTAGCGTTGTCGCCTCACAGCAAGACGTTGTCACGTTCAATTCTCAGCTAGAGCATTTTCTGTGTGGAGGCATGCGTGAATGGGCGTGCCTCAGGGCTGGTAACTTGGCACATAAAAATCCACCACCAAACATTAGCGGACCGGAGTTCCGCTGTGGTGACCCCTAACCGGGATAAGCCGAAAGATGCAACAAAAGACGCAACAGTGTGGGTAACATTGCTTAATACAACATTACTATTAAGTGATTGCAAATCTACATTACCATATTATACCAGAGTAAACACATGCAGTCCAGCAGTTAGACCTTCATTGTCAGGCTATTATGCTTTTATTTACATACAACCTATATGAGACTCTTACTGCCATATTCTCTGGTGTATGCAGTACTTGCCATAAACAATACAGGTTTTATACAGGCAATTAACTTACTAATACTTTTAGATTTATTTTGTATGACAGTACATGCAAGAATATTACTAACGTGCCTCGTGTCGCAACCTCTCCAAGCGACATCCATGGGCCTCCTGGTTCGCAGCCCACTCACTTGCCAATATGAAGGACATAAGAGGAATATTTAGCCATACCTATCCATAACATACATGAGCTGGCAATTATTAAACAGGTAGTGGAGTGATACTTACACATGGCTGGGACCTCCCCTGTACTCCTAGCCTCTAGGATTCACTGATCCAAGAGATCCCCCTTTCGCCACTTCAGGTTGGCATAGTGATGCCTGACCTGCTCACCAGTTCGGGATATGTCAGTGTCACTGGTGAGGTCACTAGCGAAATGATCCCGGACTTCTGCTTTATACTGAGAACCCTGGTACTTGCCCTGCAGCAGTCTCTGCTCATGGTCTTTGAGAAGGAGTCTTATCATGCCTCTGGACTCCTGGATGCCCCAGCGCTGTGCCTAAAAGCACACACTCTCTCCCATTCCTGACATAGTGCCTGCAAGGGGAAGCTACAGCCAGTTATGAGATGTATTCCCTCCTGTTCGATTTAAATAGGGCTGATTTCCCTTCACTTTGCCATGATTGGATGGTTTAGAAAAGGCTAAGCTATGGGAAAACCTGCTTAGCTAAGGTTGATATTGTTTAAAGGGGTATACCAATGGGCAAATTGAGTTAGCTGGCCTACACATTGCTTACACCTACTAAGCTGGCCTGTGCAATGCTTAGTGTTGCTTAATATTTAATTTGCATTATATTTGCTTTTTGGCATTGATTTTATTATTCATTACATGTTATATATGTGTTTGGTATCCATGATTCATGTGTACGTACACTGTATGGGGTCTTTGTGTTTATTAGGGGAGTTCAACACTTTATTACAATTACACCTCACATCTGGGCTTACTGCAGTACTCCAGTTCACATATTTGTGCTATGTAGTAGGTTATAGAACATACGACTGTATATAGATTCCTTTCACATGTTCAGTTTGATTTTCCTATAGTGAGGATTTCTTTGGTGATACCTCAATCTCAAGTACTGCTATGATGGCTTAGTGGTTAACTACTGTGACTATAGTGTACAGGGTCCTGGATTCAAAACCTACGATGGCTGTTTATTTTAATTCTGGCCAGAACAGCGGCTGTTGCATACAGAGTGATTAAGGCACTTTTAAGCACTTGTAAGTGGGTTTGCATGAGAGTAAGCAATGCTAACCTCCAGTTAAATATGCTTTTAGAGAGTTAGCTTCAATATTGCTTAACCTATGTGTGCCTTGCTTACCCCCCATGGACACGAGCTTAAACCCACTTACTAGTGCTTAAGAGTTCTTACTAGCTCTTACTCCTGCTTACCACTGCACTAATATAGACTGTAATGTCTAATGGTTCTTGAGAAGGTGGGGGATTTGGAAGCTGTATGGAGTTGTCATTCATTACACATTTTACCTTCCATTTGTATCCCTGAATCCTGTGTACATATACTGTATGGGGCACATGTAATTATCTGTATACTTTGCAACATTATGACACTGACACCTCACATCTGCATTTAATGCAGTACTCCAGTTCACAAATATATGTTATTTAGTAGGTTATGCAACTAAAAACATTGGTCATAAAGAGATTTGACATGGAAAACAGAATGTACTGCAGTGGGACTCAAACCAGGAATGATTGCTCATAAGGTAAATGCTTTGCCCACTACACTATTGCTATATTGTTTTACATGCATATATCCTGATTTTTATCCCCTTCTGCCATTTCAGCTGCATTAACCATAGCTAAGCGATGGGAAAACCCATGCACCTACAGTTAAATTTCATCTGTTTCATAAAAAAATATATATTTTCATATTTGTTTTAACTATTGCTCTTGTGCACATGGGGGGATGTTGCTGGGTGTATGCATACACCTATGAGCGGTCTCAATAATTTTTTTGGGACTTGTCTGCCATTCTTCATTGCAGGGGCGTGTATATTCTGAGAGCTCTGCTCTCAGAAACGTCCCCTGCACTCTTACATGCTCCGTGTAAGATTAAGAGCTCATGCAGTGCACCTTCATTAATATGCATGGCACGCTGTCGTCCTGCTCCTAAACGTCCGCTTCCATGCAGGACTAAGCTAGTCCTGCATGGAAGGATAGTAAATCTGGGGGATGGTTTATTTATAGGGAACTATATGATTGCTGCTGCTTATTAAAGAGTTTATTTGATGGATTGATGATTGATTAATTGGTGTATTTTGATTGGTGCATTTTTATTGGTCTTGAGTGTATTATCACTTTTCTTTTTTGTATTATTCATTCAGAGGAAGGCCTCTGTGGAAGGTCGAAAGCGCTAAATCTTTGTGCTATTAAATTTAATTTTGCACATCTCAGTGGTGTCCGTGTTCCATCATAGCAATATTATTTATTATTTTTTGTTTCACTTTTCTCGAGGCTTTGAAGTGGCTTTTCATGTATTTTTAGATATTTGCCATGCAGATTTTCAGGAGCAGTTGTAGTAGGCTTTAATATTTTGAGATATTTTTGATGGTATCTGTGGAACTGGTTGGAAGTAGAAATGCTGAAAGACATTATTTGACTAAGCAGGGACCTCTAGAGCTTGATTAGTCACGTGGTTGATTAATAACTGTACTGTCTGTATAAAATGCGGATTGAATTGTCTGGCTATGGTATAATTTTTGTTTCTCTATGGTTGTTGTTGGTTTTGTAGCTTATCCTGAATTTATTAATTTATTGACTGAGGTCCAGAACAGGTATGGATTATTAGTGTGGATGTTTTGATTGGCTAAGTAGTTGGTTTTCTTATCTTTGGTGGTAAGTTGTTTTGTTAGGCTTTCTTAGTTGTCTCTATTCTAATCAAGTAGGAGCTGTTTTCATTTTAGCCCAGACCTTCTATACTTTATCGCTATGTTTCATGAGTTGTTTAGTTCATAGGTTCATAGGTTGGTACTAGGCTATCGGCTCTGGGGCCTATACAAGCCTAGCCATAACAATTCCCTGGCTATTTCTTTACACAGTATTTACTTCCCTGGACCCCTGTCTAGCAGGGCGACTGGCATAATCCTTGGGGTGAATTTCCTACCTCCCATCCAATCATCAAGTTTCCTTTTGAAGAGGATCAAAGAAGCACTCTGCTTGACATGTATGGGCAGTCTATTCCAGAGTCTGGGGAGTCTCTGGGTCAGGAACCTATCCCTCCAGCATGTTTTGTTCATTGTGATGACAAGATTTTGATCCCTGGAGCATGTGTCTCTGAGGCATTGTGATATCTTTAAGTGTAGCATGTCCAACAGCTCTGGGTTTGACATGGCCTTGTATGTTAAGCAGAGATCACCTCTGAGTAGACGATATGCAACCCCTGGTAGGTGACCCTGGGCCTGTACACTCTTCTCCGTCTCCTTACTGTGGGTTGTCCGGCAGCATTTGCATTGTCACCACCCTCAGCATGTTGCATATGTCGCCTTATAACAGCTATGGCATCCCCTAGCATTTTTTTGCTAGTCAGCATAGGGCATCTGCTTTAAGCCTGTGATTCTTTTAGTGAGGTATTTCTATGGCCTTTCCAGTTGTTGCAGATGTCTTGAGAGGTACATACCAAACGGGGAGTTGTATTCTATAATGGGTCTAATGAAGGATGAGTACAGTGGAACAATGACCTCCTTTTTTCTGGATGAAAAGCCCTTGGTGATGAGATGTGCCACATAGAAGGATTTCCTGACTGTTGCGGCAATGTGGTTATCGAAGGTGAGACCACTGTCCACCTGTGTCCCTAAGTCTCTTATCACACTTTCAGTGTTTAATGTACTGTCACCTATGTGGTAATTTACAGGTACATGTTTTTTCCCTAAGGGGATAACTATGCATTTCTTGGCATTGAGCTTGAGCCCATGGCTCTGACACCAAGCATCAGTTTCTGTAAGGCCCATTTGTAGAATATCCATATAATTTGGGGATTCAATAATGGCACCCAGTTTGCAGTCATCTGCGAACTTTGTTAGCCAGAGGCCCTTAGTGTTGGCCTGTACTTCACAGAAGTAGATGCCAAACAAAAGCGGTCCCAGGACTGAACTCTGAGGTACTCCACTTGTCACTTGTGTGTAGCTGGATTTGGAGTCGGCTACTTTTACAGTCTGGGTTCTGTCAGTAAGACAGTTGGCAACCCATCGAGTGATGTAGTGATTAATGCCCAAAGTGGGGAATGGTGTCGAAGGCATTGGCAAGGTCCAGATAGGCTGTGTGGACCACCTTACTCTTGTCCATGGCTCTGGAGACTGATTTGAAGAAGTCAATCAGGTTCAGGAGACAAGATCCGCCCTTCACAAACTCAAACTGCATGGGGTCCAGTGTTTGAAGGTTGCCAATGTCTTTGTTTATAAGTTCCATGAAAATATGTTCCATGGCCTTGCAGATCAGGCTCGTCAGACTGATGGGGCAGTAGTTCCTGGGATCCAAGATGGATCACCCCTTGTGTAGTGGGATAACTGTAGCTGTGCACCACTCAGTGGGCACGAAGCCTGAGGTGAGGCTATGATTAAACATGACACTTAGGTGAGGTGCCAATTCATTTTGTAGTTCATGTAGTACACAGCCTGGGATGTCGTCTGGTCCCATGGATGCTCTATTCTTAGCTTTGGAGAGTGCGTTTTTTTTATCTGTGTTGCCGTTATTACCGGAATTTGGCAATCTTTTGGTATTGAGATTGACCCTTTAGGGGGTGATGGGGGGGCATTTGCACTGATCCGATCTGCCAGGATATTGGCAATATCCTTGGGATCAGTATATTTAATGCCATTCTGATGTAGCTCAGAGCAGATCTGAGCATTGCCATTTAGATTCTTGACATAGCTATAGAATGCCTTGTGGTTGTCTTTAGAATCTTTGTCAATTTTATTTTTTAACTAGCTTTGGAGGATTTTATGAGGGATCTCAGCTTCTAACTGAGGCTGGTAAGGGAGTTTTTTGCATCCTGGGATTTTCCTCTTTTCTGCAACAGTTTCTTCCTTTTGTTGTAAAGTTTGTTTATGGCAAGGGACCACCAGATCGGCTTCCTTTTTTTGGAGGAGAGCGTTTTGGTTCTATTGGGGATGGTGCGATTCATGCATGAGAGGATGTGCTCGTACAGTGCCTTAGTGTAGGATTCAGCAGTCAAACTTTCAGTTCCCGTCTGCATGGGTGTCATGAAGTTTGTCACTTATGACTTGAGTAGCATAAAGGTGGCTAATTACAACCATATTTTCTGCATTTTTTTCATGAACTTACGTTTAACACTCATAAATGGCTGTAGCTTTGGATAATTGTACTTGAATAGTTGAATATATGAGTGCTGATACAGATGGGATGTGATTGCTAGATGAGGTTCAGAAGTGTTTTGTTTGCAGGACAGAATATAAGAGTTTTGGTGGTGTTGTGAGCATAATGGATGTTAGTAGGATTTTAGGTCTGCAAGCAGGAAAAAATGTACTAGTGTAAGAAATTGTAGGAGAAACAAGTTTTTGGAATGAAAGAAATACAGGTGTTTGAAGGACTGAGGATAAAGATATAGTTAAGATAAGAAACAGTAAGGATTTATTTTAGAAAAGTAAAGACTGAAATGTAAAATAATAGAGTGTGTTTAGTTTGTAGAACTATAGGTGATTTTGAGATGTGTAGCTATTTAAGAATATAGGTGTGTGGAATGTTGATGTGAAGGAGGATGAATTTATGTGGTGATGGGGTCTGCTAACACTGTAGAATATTTATGAGTAAGGAAGTGTAATAAAATAGAAGTACTGGTTTAACTGGGTATGGACATAGAGAGATTGATGGAAGAGGGTGAAAGCAGTATAGAGAGATGAGGGGAAGGCTGAGAGATATTACAGACGAAGAGATGAAAATTAATATTAACCTGATTGCAGTATATAAAAGAAGATCACAGGGATGAATTGATGTGGGAGACTAGCTCATGAATGACTTAGAACAATTTTAACAGCAATCTCCTCCCAGCATAAAGATGTATTAATACTGCTGTTTAATAGGAAAATTAGACCATTAACTGAGTATAGGACACATTTTTGTATCTGTGGATCTGCTTTTATACAAAATGCTATAGAAATTTTAAAGATTCTGTATGAGTCAGTTTTTATAAGGTAGGTGTGTGTGTGTGTGTGTGTGTGTGTGTGTGTGTGTGTGTGTGTGTGTGTGTGTGTGTGTGTGTGTGTGTGTGTGTGTGTGTGTGTGTGTGTGTATCTGTACATCTATGATAGGCTAGTCTAAAAACAAAACTATTTTTTGGCTATAAAAACTCTGCATTCACTGTTCTGATTTCTATCATTAACAGATTACCAGAAAAAAAGAATAGCAAACAAACACAGCACATATAGACATGCACATGCACACACAATAAAATATACCATAAAAATTGCTGACCAAAAGTTTGCACAGGAGTACATCAGTTCCACAAAAAAAATTTACCAAATCAAACAGTTTATTAAGGACTGCATTCATGATTGAATTGACGCTTGGACTTCTTAGCCTTTTTCAAGAGAAATAATACATAACTTGCTAAACATAAACCTGATTCGTTCTCTTTCAATAGAAAATGGAATGTGAGGAATTTTTTATGAGGACACTTGAAATGAAAATAGATGCGATGAAGAATGCCATAAAATGTATGTGAACTAAACTTGTACCCATTACAGAGAGGGACAGAGCCTAGGAGACCAGTTTTCATTTTGAGTGGCTAACACCAGCTTGCCCATTCTGGTGTATGGAGGTGTCTAGGCCTGAGGTATTAGCAACATGTACCAGAATGTGGTTAATCACAGGTAGGAGTAGCTGCTCGGGCTTTTGCTGTGAACTAGTGAGGGCAGCTTCTGACCAGGTACCCATTAGCAATCCACAGGCTGCCTTTTGAGGATGGGTAAGGAGGTCTGAGGTCAGCACAAATATGGTACTAGCATCTGATTCACTCCCTAGTGTCCAACTATCATGTTCCTGGGGAAAGAATGCACAGATAAGGTCCCGCTAGATAGAAACAAATGATTTTTGGGGTTGTTACTAAGGCCAGGGATGCAAGGTTCTCACCCTGGAAGGAACATCAAAACCAATGGGATACAGGAAAGGGACCCTTTGTGCAAGGCCCATAGGGAATAAACAAATATATATATATATATATATATATATATATATATATATATATATATATATATATATACCTACATTCATACATTCATACATACACACATAATCATGAACCTTGCCATAAGAGCTTTAAAATAAGAGTTAAAATGTACAAGTCCCACAGATAATCCACTAGATTCAGATAGTCCTGACATAGTACACTTTCCAATTAACTTAGTGAAGGGATAAACAGTCCAAGATGTACAATAATTTGACACTGAAAGTGCCTGCTTAACATTAGGATCTTAACAATCTGACGAGACACAGATAAAAACATTTACAATGGTATTTTTGAACTGATGCAATGCATTCCGAAATATATTTCATGTTTATAAGCAAACAAATATTTGTTGACCATCATTATGCTCTTTAGCCAAGAGAATGGAATCTATGTTCCATATTTAAGGGTTGTCAAGAAAGTGGTATAAAAGTTAGGATTCCAAACTGAGTACCAATACAGATCACACAATGTTCTTGGCAGAATCCATTTGAAGATGTCTTCAAGGCCTTGCAAAAACTGCCAATAAGAGAAGAATGCTGTATTTGCACTTTGTCAAACAAATTTCCTCTTTATGAAAATAATATGTACAACATGACCCTTGTCAGTATTTAAAAGAAAAGTTCAGAATTGCTCAAAACCGCACACATTCTAGTATGTTTGTCATCAAAGATCTGCCAAATTAACACTCGGTAACACTATATCAAGTTTCTAAAACTGGGCACTTGATTTCCATTAACTCCATTGTTTTCAATTCATGTTGTAATAGTACCTTACATTATAATTAAAAGACAGCTTTGAAGCATTGTTTGGTCCAATTTTACTAGAAAAGCAAGCATTTAATAAAAAAAATAATTTAAACCATTGGAGCTGTTTAACTGAAAATATCAGACAAACAGAAATGCAGTTATGCATTCTGAACTTAGCTGGTTTGTTGGTAGCCATAGCCAAATATGTATATCCTTAGACAGCATGTGATGTTGTGGTTTGCATTTTTTTTTTTTTTTTTTTTGTGGATAAGCAGTTTTAGTCTATAAAGAAGGTAAACACCTTTTTTAAATTTCTTGATTCACAGCAAAAGCCCACAACATGGAATTAATCAGATGTAGTTCAACACGGTGCTTTGCATATATACATTTTGGTTAATAGGTCCATAGGTGTTTAATAAGCTAACGACCAGAAGGGACTTTTTAAGCCTAGCCATGCATCCCAAATCTCTGACAAGTTTGGTACCCTCGATAAGTGTAAGCAGAGGCTTGGGAGATGAAAGATTTACAGGTTGCCTATGTCCATTAGAGACGTAGGTGTCAAATCAGGGATGAATTTCCTGCTCCCTGTCCAACTGCCCAAGTTACACTTGAATTGGGTTAGGGAGGAACTCTGCTTCACATGGATGGGGAGTCTGTTCCAGAGATGGGGCAGTCTCTGAGTTACCTACCTGTCTGTGTGCCAGTTGTCTATCCTTTGGTTGACATATGGGTTTGTACCTAACTTCTTGAGTTTGTCAGCAATGTCTGAGTAGGATATTGTGTCAAATGCCTCACCAGGTCAAGGTAGGTAGTGTGAACCTTTTGCCCTCACCCATTGCTTTGGTGGCCTTCTTAAAAAGGTCCACCAGGGTGAATAGGCATGACCTGCCCTTGATGAAACCAAACTGGGTTCTTTCCAGTGTCTGGAGGTTTAATATATCATTATCAATCATTTCCATGAGAATTCTTTCCATGGCTTTGCATATAAGACTAGTAAGACTTATAGGTCTCTAGTTTTCAGGTTCTGTAGATGGCCCACCTTTGTGCAGAGGGATGACTGTTGCTGTTCTCCATTCATGAGACATGAAGCCTGTTTGGAGGATACATTTAAATAGCAATTCCAGACAGCCTAATATATTATTTTCATGCTATTTAGAAGGCATCCTGGTATATTTTCTGGGTCCATTGATGCAGTGTTCTTGGCCTTAGAGAGAGCATTAAGGACCTGTTCCCTAGAGACAACAGGGGGAGCTATATTTGATAGTATTTCCTGAGGGAACATTCAAGAAGAGTGAGGGGTAATGCTGGAGCTGAAACTGTCAACCAGTAGGTTTGCTATATCTTCTGGCTCAGTATAGGTGGCTCCATTTACAATGTACAGCTCTGCACAGAATTGTGTGTTGCCTTTGAGATTGCAGACATAGCTAAAGAATGCCTTGTGGTTGTCCTTGGCCTGGGAGGCCAAATCTACCTCAAATCTGGCTTTGGTAGACTTTATTTGTTCTGTAAGGTGTTTGTTGAGTTTGATGAGAGTGCTTTCATTCTGATGGGTGCTGCACCTCCTAATGTTTGCCATGCTTTGTTTCCTTCTGTTATACAGCCTATTGATTTTGTGGTTCCATCAGGGTGGCTTGTTTTTGAGGTAGTTCTGTACTTCTTCCTGGTGGGTACAGATGCCTCTTTGCAGCTATTAACATGCTTGTATAGGGTTGCTGTGAACAGTTCTACATAAGCAGCAGTGTTCTCAGGGTTTATGGGGACTTGAAATGTTGCTAAGTTATCATTTAATAGCAGGAATTTGGCCTTAGAGTAATTCCTGAATATTATTACAGGGTTAGCTGAGAGTCTAGGTTTTATTTTTACTTCAAAGGAGACCATTTTGTGGTCAAACCTTACTAGGGAAGACATTACACTAGGGGATCTGCAGCACTCACCCATATTAGTGAGGATCAGATCCAGTATGGTTGCACCCCTTCTTGATCTACTGACAATCTGATCCAAGGTATTTGTGTTTACAAAATCCAGGAATCTGTGTTTGGTGTCAAATAGCATTCCCGGTTTATATAAAACATGAGAGCAATGGGTTGAGATGTCAGGGTGGATTAATTGAACAGTATTGCTCTGTTTTTCTAAACAGACACTCACATTATGAGTTTATTTTATCAATTAATACACATCCTGAAAGATGAGACAAAAAATGAAATTTCGAATGTAGTAAGAGATGTCATTGAAGGCATTTGACGTTTGATTCCCCTTGTACTAAATGCAACAAACACTTCCAGGCAGATGCAATAAGTATGGTAAAATATGTTAAGACATTTATTGATTATAGCATGGGAGCAGTCACAGATGCAAGTCTTGACCTTAGTATTTATCTGTGATTGAAGTAATTGAATTGGACATTCTGAGACCATTTTCAGCCATAAATTAGACCATACAAGCAAGAGTTAATGCAACAGGTACAGATAATTACATTATTTTTGAAGGTGGGAAAACCTTTTTTTGTATTGGTTGACTTTGCAGATACTTGTTAATAGGCTGAGTAGCTTGATTTCAGTAGAGGAAAAGAATGCCTCACACATTTTTGCCCTGATTTATTCCCACTGATAAACTAGGATGTTTTTTTTTCTTATCTACACTGGTACTCACGTAATTATCTTCTGACATGTTAAAACTATCCAGATCATTCATCAGGTTCACATTTGTTGTAGTCAGCACTGTCTAGTCAGCAAGAGGTAGGTAATCTATAAATATAAATATAAATATAAATATAAATAAATAAATGAAGGCAAAATTAAGTAATGCCAGGAAAAACAGATAGTTGGTGCTATTTATTTTCTTCTCTTGCTCTAACACCTAGGCAAAAGTAAGTCATTGTCAAGATAGCTCATCATAAAAAGTGTAAGGGAAAATGCTTTGAATCTCAATACTTTGAAAAATAATCTCCAATTCAGTCAAAAATAGTGACTTTAAATACTTATTACAACTTTAAAACACCTTGGCCCCCTCTGACATGAGGGAGTATGATGCTGGAGTCACATATGTCACTTCTAAAAGGAAAATGTTACCAGTGGTGTCCAACATGGTTCATTCTGGGCACACTTCTATTTAACATGCTATTCTTTAGACTCTAAAGCTAACATATATTGTCTCTGCCTATCAAAGTTTGCAGATGGCTTGTAAATTAGATTATGTTAACTGATCCTCTACTGAATCAATTGTTCCAACATGAGTTAGACTATGGACTGGATTCACGATGGCTTGCAAAGAGTCTAAGAGTAGAGTAAGACTCCATGCAGCCATCATGTCCGACGAGCGATCCACGAACAGCCTGTAGGGGTGTGTAAGAGAGCTCCTAGAATGGCTCTTACACGGACAGGGTTTGGATATGCAAATTACCTCACTTGCAGGCAAAAGGCATGCAAATGAGGTAAATTTGCGATCCGGGAAGCACAAACCTGTCCGTGTAGGAGCCGTGTTATCTGCAGAAATATACTCAATTGACAACTGAGTACCATTCTGCAAATAGCACAATGAATCCTTGTCAGCTCCAAATAATGGTTGCATATGTTCCAGGAAGCATGCCAATGGCCAAATATGTGGCCACTGGCAACGTACCCACATGCAAAATTAAAATAAAAATGTTTATTTTTTTCAGTGATTGCTGATGTTTAAATGTAGCGCAGCACCGCACAAATGGGCTGCGCTGCAAAAAACCATAAAAATAAAAATTTAAAACCCACAAACCATCAATTTACAATGTAAGGGAAGAGCAGGCTGAAAACAACATGACCACCGAGTAGGGGTTGCTAAGGGGGGAAGCTCAGTGTAAGACATGTAACTAAGCATTAGTAGGAAATCCTATGTAAAAGAGTATTAGGATACTGAATCACACTTTTACATAGCAAATGAGCACATTCCCTGGAGTGTAGGAGTAGGATAAGGGGAGTAGCAGAGTAGGAGATAGGTGACATCACAGGGAGATATGTATGAAAGAAGTGAAGCTCAATGGAGCAGAGTGGCATGTGAAAGCTGTCAGTTAGACATCATGGAAAGAGGTGTGTCAACAGGTAGACAAGGTAAAGCCAAGAAATGGCAGGTGTACACTGTGGACAACACCAAAATTTCTTGCTGAGTGTGCATGCACGTGTGTGCACGCTGGGAAGCCCAAGTAAGATGGAGTGCACTCGTTTAAGCGGGAGTAAGCATGTAGAAGCCTGTTTAAAGACTTGTAAGCGTGTTTGCACTGGTGTGTGCGCGTTTTAACTCAAATAAGCAAGTTAGTCCATCTAAGCATGTGTGTGCACATGTTAGATGCTGTGTGCGTGTTTGCCCTTGTATGCGCGTCGCTTCCCCCTGAGGAAATAGACAGGAAAAAGGAAGCACAACAAATTGTAGGAAGCTACCAGGGAATACTAGCAGAGCTAGCAGGTGAAAACAATCAGAATCAGGCAATTACACAGGCAGAACAGTAGCCCAGCCCAGCACTGAAAACTCTGCAAACAACAGTGCAATATGTGTCTCTCAAGAGACACTGCAACACTGGAGTAAGCTACTAGAAGTGAAAACTGAAAAAGCTTCACTCAGACAAAAAATGCTAGGGGCTGCCATAGCTGTTATAAGGCAACATATGCAACATGCTGAGGGTGGTGACAATGCAAATGCTGCCGGACAACCCACAGTGAGGAGACGGAGAAGAGTGTACAGGCCCAGGGTCACCTACCAGGGGTTACATGAGCTGGAGATAGTGGAGCGCTATAGAGTGGACAGAGACCTCCTGCAGCAAATTGTTGAGCTGTGCAAGCCACACCTCACACACAGAACCAACAGAGGGGAACCATTCCAGTGGAAACCAAGGTATGTGTTGGCCTAAGAATACTAGCAACAGGTACCTTCCAGAGACCAACTGGTGATATGATGGGGATATCACAGACATCAGCATCCAGGGTACTGCACCAGTTCCTGGATGCCATGTCAGCACATGTCGGTGATCATGTATATTTCCCTAATTCCCGTGAGGTATTGGTCAGCAGTATGCGTCTCTTCCAGCAAATAGCGGAATACCCTGAGGTAGTGGGTGCAATAGACTGCACGCATATACGCATCAAAGCACCAGCCGGTGAGCGGGGTAGGGCCTACATTAACCGCAAGGGCTTCCCCTCCATCAACTGCCAGGTTGTGTGTGATGCCCAGGGCATAATAATGAATGTGTGTGCTGGCTGCCCTGGAAGCTACCATGATTCCCATATCTGGCATCTGATGCAGCTGTACCAGACATTTGCCAATGGGGACATCCCACATGGTCACTTATTGGGGATGCTGGCTATGCACTGGAGCCATGGCTGATGACACCCATCAGAAACGCACACACACCTGAACAGGAATGCCATAATGAGGCACACGCACAAACACGTAATGTAATAGAGCATGTGTTTGGGCTGCTCAAGTCATGGTTCCGGTGCCTGGACACATCTGGTGGAGCCTTGCAGTACTCACCAACTACATGTACCCAAATTGTCATGGTATGTGCTATGCTGCATAATATGATTCTGTGAAAACAGCTGCAGCAGGACCAGCATAGGCCCAGCCCAAACAGCCACCCACCATTGCCAAGGCCATCACAGGCAGAGCGTGACTCAGAGGAGGAACAACCTGAGCCTGCCCCAGTAGGCAGAAGGAGGCATGCCCAGTATGCCTTAGCCTTGGCAAAGAGGCAATGCGTAGCACATACCCTGGCACAGTAGGAACCCTGGAAATGATACCTCTCTCTGACTCACGCATATAGTAAAAGGGATGCCTAAGTTGACACAACCTGCTTTCAAACATGTACAGGGAGTGCAGTATGTGCATCCAACATAGGCAGCCCTGCAGCACCACCTGAGGCATGATTGCCATGTGTTAAGCAATGTAACACCAGGTAGTATATGCAAACTTGATGACCCATGAGTAACATCCTACCCTCACCAAGCATGATGCCACAATATGAAGCCAAGATGATCAATTACAACAATTGGCTTAAGTATTGTTGTTAGTCAAAGGGGATCCAATGCCTGTCAGCCTGGGATGACATGCTGAGCAAGACAGGATGCTCCGCTAGGGATGGCCTGCACCTATCACCCCTGGCCTTTTGGATACTGGCAAAGGCTTTTGTCACCCCCATAGTGCCTTGAATATGTAAGGCTCAAAACACAAACCCACCTCCATAGTTATCACAAGGGGTACAAAACTAGAAGTAATGCTACCCAATGCCAGAAGTCTAAACTGCAAGATGCATGCAGTCCAAATTCTCCTCAGCATGGAGAATGTTGATATCTGTGCAGTAACAGAAACCTGGTTCAAGGCTCCCAAGAGCACCCTAGCACTACCAGGTTACACCTCATACCATGCTTTATAGCCCCAAAACATGGAACAAACTACAAAAGGAGGGTGAGTATCAATAATTGTCAAGGATACCCACACCCCCAGGTTGGTGCCACAGCATGAAGCAGCACAGACTATCCACGTGCAAGTAACAGTGGCTAAAACTGCCTCCCAGTTCAAAGCCTGCTACAGACCACCTTCTTAAATCCAGGAACCCCACTTGGCCTACTTGAGAACATATGAAAATATGAAGGTCTCTCCAAACAACATTATATTGGGCAACTTCAACTACCCAAACATAGACTGGGAGCATTACCCTAGCTGCAACACCCTAGGCCAAAGGTTCCTAAAATTTATAAACTCAAATGCTATGGAACAACTTGCTACCACTCCCACAAGAGGGGAAAACATACTGGACCTGATCATCACCAACATGGGGACTCTATGGTCAAGACGAGAAGTGTATCCCTCACTGGTAAGATCAGACCATACAGTAATCTCTCTGGATATTCACATCCTGACCCCAGTCTCCGGCCAGAAAACCACAGTGAAAAACATGTGTAAAGCAAATTTTGCACTCCTCCAAACTGAGGTGGAATCCATTAAAGCCCTTGCGCCTGTGGAAAATATGGCCCAGACCTCAGAACCCTTTATGAATGCATTCTATGAACACCTTCAGGAATGCATGGATTATGCAATCCTAAATAAAACCAAGACCCAATCCTCCAAGGGCAGGCATCCTGTCTGGTGGACCCCAGCCATTAACAAACCATGCAAGAGAAGGAGTAAGCTACTACATGATAGAGCAAAACCCAAAAATGGAAGGCATCACTGATCAGTATTATGACAAAAAACTATGGCCACACATAAAATCCTCTAAGGCCAGCTACGAGATAAAAATTGTACAGGATACTAAGGATAATCACAAGGCTTTCTTTACTGATGGTAGGAACCTGGGTGGGAATTCCCAGATATGCTTAGAATTAGTCCAAAATGACAAACAATACACCAAACCCACAGACATTGCCAACATCCTACCTGACAGGTTCAGTGCAAACTCCCCCCCCCACCAAAAGGCCAAATATCTATCCCAGCAGAGTGCTGGCCCCCTGACATCGCAGATGCTCAGGTAACAGCCAGCATCCTAAAGCTAAACACACAGCATCAATGGGACCAGATGGTGTCCCGGGCTGCATCCAACATGAAGTCCAAGAAGAATTGAACACCAAATAAAACTACTGCTCAATCTCAGCCTTACCACAGGATATGTACCCAAACAGCAGTGTGCAGCAACAGTGGTCCCTCTCCACAAAGGTGGTGCCTGAATGGATCATGCAAACTATCACCCCAGAATCCTGACTAGCATGGTCTGCAAAGCTATGGAAAGGATCATCATTGACCTCAGAAATAAAGATATTGGGGACCTACAGACACTAGACCCTACCCAGTGTGGCTTTCTTAAGGGCAGATCCTGCCTCTTAAACCTGGCTGAGTCATTTGAAACAGTCACCAAGGCCATTGATGAGGGGAAGGTGGTCCACACAGCCTACCTGAACCTTGCAAAAGCCTTCCATACAATACCCCACGTGGTCATTATAGATAAGCTCACCAGCTTAAATATAAACCCCTATGTCACTAGATGGGTTGCAAACTGGCTCAAGGACAGAACTGACATGGTCAGAAATGCTGGAATAATGTCAGAGTCCAAACCAGCTACAACCGGCATCCCACAAGGCTCGGTCCTGGGACCCCCCTGTTTGGTATATATTTCTCGTAGGTACAGGCCAACACGGAAGGACTGTGTCTGAACAATTTTGCAGATGACTACAAACTGGGCACCATATCTGACCCTCCAGCTGACACAAGCATCCTACAAAAGGGCCTCATAGAAACAGACAACTGGTGCCACAGCCATGTCATCAAACTAAACACAAAAAAGTGTATAGTCATCCCCTTTGGAAAAACAGTAAGTGCCCACCAATTACCACATAGGTGGTAACCCATTAAGTACAGAAGAAGTAATAAGAGACCTGGGGACACAAGTTGATAGAAATCTCGCATTTGACAACCATGTGGCTGAAGTGGTTATAAAAAACATTTCATATACCCACCTAATCATGAAGGTATTCACATCTAGATCAGGGGAGGTCATCGTGCCTCTTCAGTCATCCTTCATCAGGCTCACAATTGAGTACAATGCCCCTTGTGGGATGTATCTTAGCAGACACCTCCAGCAACTGGAAAGAACCCAAATCTGCCTGATTAAACAAACTGCAGCGCCACACAGTGGCATACTGCCTGCCCAGAGGCGATCTGTGCCTGATGTATAAAGCCATGCCCAACCTGGAATCAATGCACATGCTGTACCTTGTAAAATCTGAATCCCATTGAGCTATGCACATGAGAGACCTGAACCTCAGCACTGAAATAATTATGACATGCTGTAGTGATTGATCCATAACCAAGAATCTCCCTCCACTCTTGAGTAAATTCACAGTCCAGGTTAGCCAGAGAGTCCCTCATTGACTCTCTTCAAGAGGAATCTTGATGAGTGGATGGCAGATTGTAGGTTTACCCTGGGTATCACTTTTATGTCACAGTTAGACAGAGGCACAGTATACTAACCTTGAAAAATGTCATGGCAAACTCCAGTTAAAATGTGTGTTGAAGGACAAACACACTCTGACTAGGATTAGAAATGCCCTAGGGCACATAACCTAGTGTTTGTCAATGTCCACCCAAGTTGTGGAATACACTAGTAATGTTGGACAAGCCTGGTTTAAGTAGGCCATAGCTGAACAAAATGCAACATGGTCATACCTTAGTCTGGTGTGCTCAGTATGAATATTTAAAGCAGTGATGGGACTGAAACCCAAGATACTGTGCACCAGAGTGAAAGGACTGAACCACTACACTATGACAATATTACAGTGTTTGGTCAGTATGAAAGAATGTTGTCAAGTGTATGCAAACTGTCCCATGGAAACCCTGCAGGCACAGCATAATCCCTGTTGGGTTCAGACACAAAGCAGTTGGGCAGTAAGAACACAACATGACTTCCAACACACACACTATAAATGTCAAATATTGTTCAAGTTCACACACAACCACAAATGTAGTGGATCCCAGATCTCAACATATGGAAAGGTCACACTGGGCATGCTCACACCCTTTGATAAATGAGACATATGTCAGGCAACAGACCATGGAAAGCCTGAACTGGGCATGCTTACACACTTAGGCCATGTCTCAGTATAGCAGTCGGCCACAGATATATGGCATTTGTATGTGTTAAGCCAGGAACCTCCCACAATACAGCAATCTGCCCAGTGCACACAGTTAAATGACAACAGAGACATAAGTAATATACTGGAACCGTGCCATGATCAAACAACTTCCACAGATACACAAGTTGTTCATAGAAACAGGGAAAGCTATGGCAATAAAGACCTGCAAACAATTTATCAGCAACAGATATTGTGCATCCCAAACATAAACATATGGGTGCAGAGGTCGATACTAGGCTGCTTGCCCTAGGGAATACATAAGCCTAGCCAGAGTGTATTTGGCGTCTGCCTCCCCAGTAGAGTAGCCTACTGTGCCTCTGTAAAGTAGGTCACAGAAGGCACTGTTTAAGGCTGGTTTGCTGTGCCTCCATCAAGCAGGGACACAGTGGAGATCCCAGGGGTTGAATTTGCAATGTCACATCCATGTGGATGGAGTTTTCTGGAAGAGGGTTGGCGAGGGGCTATGTCTAACATTAATTGGGATTCAATTCCAGACTGAAGGGAGCCTTATCTGTAGTGTCTGGGCAATTTCACTGTCAAAACTTGCAAGTGATGATTTTAAGGGATTGAAGTGTCCTGCCAATACTGTTCAGAGATGTCCTCCCTCTGTGGGATATTGCTCTGTTATGTATTAGCTCACTCCTTCTGTTGTACAGCTTATATATGGCTGGTGTCAACCAGACAGGTCTCCTGTTGTGGAGGAGTCTTGGTTTTATTTGGGATAGCATGATCAATGAAAACCTGCAGGTGCTCATAGAATGCATTTGTAAAGGAATCTGCAGATTGGGCTGTATAATCCTCCAGCACAGGGCCTTTGAACTATTCCACCCCAGTCTTCACAAGTGCAAAGTCTGCTTTTGAGAAATACTTTGTTAGCAGTGATTTCCTTGCCTGGGGGTGGGGATGGGATATGGATGTCCAGGGAAAGTTGGTTATGGTCATATCTTAACAATGGTGGTCTACCTCTGGTGTGGAACATAGAGTCCCCATGTTGGTGATGAACGGGTCCAATATGTATTCCCCCTTGTGGCTGTGGTGACTGACTAGTTCTGCTATAGCACATGGATTCACAAATTGTAGTGGCTGTAGGGTGATGTTGTTGAGGCCTGAGTAGTTCCCCCAGTCAATATTCCTGTACCTGAAGTTAATCACTGTAATGGTGTATGTGAACACCTTCATATCCTACACTGTTCCCAGGGAAGCCAAGTGTGGTTCCTGGATATGGGGGGGGGGGGGATCTGAACTACACACCAAACCAAAAGGCAGTTTTGCACAACGGTAGTTGTATATGTATGGCCTGTCATGCTTAGTGCAGTGGTAACAACCCAGAGGTGTGTGTATCTGTGATGTATATGGATACACTCCCTGGTTGTGTTGTGTGTTACAAGTCCTGTGTTCATGAAGCATGGTATAAAATATAACCAGGTAGTGCTGATGTGCATATGTGACCCTGAACTAGGCGTCTGTTAATGCATATATATTGTTATCCCCCATACTGAGGGATAGTAATAGATGTACATACCTCTTTGTAACAACTGATGTCAGCACCCTATAAATACTGCAGGAGAAAAAAAGCCAGGCAGTAATGTGAATAGCGCGTTCTGCTAATGCATCTTCCTCAAGTGCCGTAACATAGTTAGGAAGGGGTTTGAATCCTGCAAATGCTCAGTGTGTGTGTGTTGGGGGGGCAGGGGGTGTGCATGTGTGCAATTCTCTGTGAAAGAAATGTCCCTTTTGACAACTGGAATAACACACTACATGATGTACATTCCTCTTTGTAAAGCCTGATGATGTCAGCACCCTATAATACAGCAGGAGAAGAACAAACGCCCAATAATGTGAATAGCGTGCTGCGCTAATGCGTTTCTCTCAAGTGTCATGATATAGTTAGGTACGGGTTTGAATCCTGCAAATGCTCAGTGTGTGTGTATTGGGGGGCAGGATGTGTGCAATTCTCTTTGAAAGAAATGTCCCTTTTGACAACTGGAATAACACACTACATGATGTACATTCCTCTTTGTAAAGACCGATGATGTCAGCACCCTATAAGTACAGCAGGAGAAAAAAAACACCTACTAATGCGAATAGTGTGCGGTGCTAATGCGTCTTTCTCAAGTGTCATAACATAGTTAGGTAGGGGTTTGAATCCTACAAAAGCCATGTGTGTGTGTTTGTCACACAGTTTGTCAATGTGTGGTGGGTTTTGCTTTTATTATTGTATGACATATAATTATAACAGTAATTGCAATGCACACATCAGGTATGTGTGTGCCACATACAGATATGTACCTGTGACCTGCAATACTTCCTATGTGAGAAGCCTGCCTCATATGAATACAGTTGTCACCTTTGCCAGCATGTGCTGCAGATTCCAAGACTGTACGCCATACATGTATGTTGATGACAATGCAGGCTACTGCAGTGATCTGTGTCCTAGGCCAACTGGGTGACACACAGTCATGAAAGCTGTGATATATTAATGTGGGTGAGGGTTCATGTCTGGAGTATATGTCACACATGTTATAACACAGCAAGGTCTGTGAGTAATGGACATCCAGTGTAGGTGTATGTCATCTGTTGCTGATATGCATAAAGACACCTGCTTGCTTAGGTGATACACTGAGGGACTGCACAATACCTTTGGAAATGTGAATATCACAGGATAGACAAGAAAACACTTGTCTTTATGTACACACCATTACCCGTTCTACATGATGGGTGCTGCCACCTACATGGTACTATTGAAATACTATGTTACGTACATGCTGATGACAAAGTTACAGTTGTGTTACAGTAATAGAGCATGGCTTGGACAACAGGTATCTGTCTGTATGATACCCTTGTGGTGGTCATGTGTGTTATGTGCAGAATGCATTGTAGGCCACTGTATGCATATCAAGTCATGGATGAGCATATCCCTAGTGTGTTGGCATGTACGTGAGTCTGCTATATGGCAAACAGTATTCTTCCCAGGGATGTGTGGAGCTCAGTAAGAATGGCTACATGGTATAGTGTAGTACTGCAGGGATATCACTGACACTGGGTTTCCTACATCTGTGTATCAGTTGAGGATACATCATGTAATAGGTTAATAGGTTCATACTAGGCTATCTTCCCTAGGGCAGTTATAAGCCTAGCCAGACTGTGTTTGGCTTTCGCCACCCATTTTAAATTAATTTTGCTATGGCCTTTTTCCAGGTTAGTATACTCTGCCTCTGTGTAACAGTGACACAGAAGTGAGACGTTTGTGCTGAACCTGTCAGCAATGATGTTGGCAATGTATGTGGCATATGTGTATTCTTTGTCATTTAGGACTACGTCTGAGCATATCTGGGAATTCCCACCCAGATTCCTAACATAACTAAAGAAAGCCTTGTGATTATCCTTAGTGTCTTGTGCAATTATTCTCTTCAAGCTGGCCTTAGACAATTTTATGAGTGCCCATATTTTGTTCCAAATACTGATCAGAGATGCCTTCCCTTTGTGGGATATTGCTTGATCATGTAGTAGCTACCTCCTTCTATTGTTTTCTGTTAAGTGGCTGGGGTCCACCAGAAAGGACGCCTGTCTTTGGAGGATTGGGCCTTGGTTATATTTGGAATTGCATGATCTGTGCATTCCTGAAGGTGTTCATAGAATGCGTTTATAAAGGATTCAGCAGTGTGGGCTGTATTTTCCACAGGCCTGGAGGCTTTGAAGGATTCCACCTCTGTCTCGGTTTTGAGATGGGTGGAATATGCTTTAGACAACTTTTTCACTGTGGTTTTCTGGGCAGTGGCTGGTGTTGGTATGTGAATATACAGTGAGATTACTCTATGGTCTGATCTTACCAGTGAGGGATACACCTCTGGTCTGGAGCATAGAGTCCCCATGTTGGTGATGATCAGGTGCAGTATGTTTTCCCCTCTTGTGGGAGTGGTAACAAGTTGTTCCATAGCATTTGAGTTTATGAATTCTAGGAACCTTTGGCCTAGGGTGTTGGAGCGACAGTAATGCTCCCAGTCTGTGTGTGGGTAGATGAAGTTGCCCAATATAATGTTGTTTGGAAAGACCTTCATATATTCATGTGTTCTTAAGTAGGCCAGGTGGGGTTCCTGGGTTTAGGAGGGTGGTCTGTAGCAGGCTATGAACTGGAAGGCAGTTTTACCCACTGTTAGTTGCACGTGGATTGTTTGTGATGCTTCATGCTGTGGCACCAACCTGTGGGTGTGGGTATCCCTGACAATTATTGATACTCACCCCCTTTCGTAGTTAGTTCCATGTTTTGGGGCTGTAAAGCATGGTATGAGGTGTAACCTGGTAGTGCTAGGGTGCTCTTGGTAGCTTTGAACCAGGTTTCTGTTACTGCACAGATATCAACATTCTCCATGCTGAGTACAGTTTGGACTGCATGCATCTTGCGGTTTAGATGTCTGGCAGTGAGTATCATTACTTCTAGTTTCTTATCCCTTGTGATACTTATATACTTATGTAGGTGGGTTTGTGTTTTGAGCCTTACCACCAGATTGCAAACCATTGATATTGGTAAACCGTATGACCCACAGCATACTGTCAAACCATGTCATACATACATGTGACCCCAGGTGAGACATATGTGTAGTACAACACAAAGTGGCCACCAATATGAACTACAATGTATGACTACTGTGTCGCATGGTGCATGGCACCCTTGCCATGTGTGCACTACGCATCTACATGCAGAGAATGCAACTCCGCCTTGTTCACAAATGTACACCTGCAACTGTTGTCTGCAAACATCACACATGTACTGTCCATTCCACAACACATGCAGGCACAGGTACACACAACTGCCATGTGGCACATGTGCAGACATTACACTTTTGGAATTAACACTGGTGTATAAAAAACTACAATGACAATCATAGTGTTAATGCATCAGGCATGCTGAGATATACCCACAATGATATCATTACACTGTACTGTGAACAACATGATAATAATACTACAGTGCTATGTAGTCACCCTGTGCATCAGCACCATGCTATCCTGTTCCTGCATCAATGTTACAGATTGCAGGAGGTGGCACAGTTTCATCATATGCACAGGGTGTGTACTTGGTTTGCCAGAGTCTGCCATTGATACATCCAATCGACATGTATGTGTGTGTGTGTGTGTTAGTGAGGGACAACAGTACAACATGGGGCAATGTTGAGGCGGTGTGTGTGTGTATGTGTTAGCCCTAGGTGTTAGCATTATGCATGTGTGTATGCATGCACACAGTTCCACCACATGGCTGCCATATACGGGTGTTTGTGGACAGCCACAGACTGTACCTGCCAGGTCATACAGATCACTGTCTCTGGCCACGGACATTGTACCTGTGTCTGGCAGGGGTGCTACGGACAGTATCAGGTACTAAGCCAGACTGGGTACTGTCATCAGAAGCAGTGGGTTGCTGACTGGACACATGTCCCTGCTGGGAATGTCCAAATCCACGTGCACATGGTCTTCTAGGATGGTCTGATGACAGCACAGACCCAGCATTGCTGGTTCTGGTACTGGCACTATGGGAGCGGCTGCAGGTTTGTTGTTGTCCGGGACGACTGCCAGCTGATGATGTTGCTGGCATACGTCCATGTCGACGCCTCAACCGTCCTGCATTGCCCTGGCTCATGGACATAAAGTTGTGGAACAGATCTAATGTGTCCCCCAACATCTATCAATGACCTCGCCGACAGTATGGATGACAGCCGCAACATCACGCATAGTGTCATTCATAGCAGTGCGATTTGCTCTAAGCTCCCTCAGACCCTGTCTGGTGTACCGTTCCATACGTGCCTGTGCCTGCATTACAGCCCGGAACATAGCTGAGGTTGAAAGACCTCTGTGGGCACGTCTGATAGGGGCAGTATGACCACGGATGCTCCCACAATAACCCCTGGACATCTGCCTGTGTGGTACCATGTCAGGACTCTGGCCATGGCTGCTGTGAGGGGATGCATGTGCCACTGATACCACATTACCCTGGTCAATGCCCACTGTATGTTGTCCCTCAGCTAAGGACATTGGTGACAATGGATGTATCGGCAGGATGTCTGACTGCTGTGTACTGTCGATTGGCTGACCAACAACAGACCCTGTCACACCTCCCTGTGCCATTACACATGTATCATCATTATCACTATCACCAGCAGTGGCTTCAGGTTCCCTGCTGCATGCCAACAGAGCAAAACCAGAACCTGTGAGAGGAAGACAGGAAACACAGTTTACAATGTGTACACAATGTTACCACACATGCACACAGGTACACATGCACACATGCACACATGCACACAGGCACACATGCACACATGCACACGTGCACACGGGCACACATGCACATGGGCACACATGCACAAAGGCACACATGCACACGGGCACACATGCAAACATGCACACGGGCAAACGGGCACACATGCACACATGCACACTCCTCAGTACAGCAGATACAAACACACACACACCTGCAATCCAACACATACACAATACTGTTTGAGGGTATTATTAGTATTAATATCATTATTACTATTAATAGTATTGTTATTACACACTCACCAGCATGGATTGGCTGCATTGCTGTTACTCCAGAGGGACCTGCACAAATAAGAGATTTATTGTCAGTGGTTACAACTGTGCCATTGATACTGTGAGTATGCTACAGTACAGTAGTACAACAGTTGGCTTTCACAGGTGTAGTGATGCCATTCAGAATATCAATCTTGCACAAGAATAGGCAGGATAACAGCTACACACACAGCACATCTCACACATGCATAAACTACCAGTGCAGGGAACGGTCAACTACAGATATGGCATGTTACCTGCACACTCCATGTCCACATGCTGGGTGGCTCCGGCCTCCATCATGACACATGTCTGTGGATGTTGTTGTCGTTGGCCTGGAGCCACAACACTTAGGAGTAGCTCCTCCACTCTGGTGAGGGGGGATGGATAGGTACCCCACCACCTGTGGCAAGCTGCTGTCTGTGGATATCAGACGCACGCTGAATGACATTTCTAATTAAATCACTGCAGTGATGGCGTACCTGCTCATATGTCTGGTTATGCATGCCTATGCCATTTACCCGATGGACAAGGTCTTGCCACAGTACAGCCCTCTCCTGTTGGTTCTGGCTGGTCCTGGAAAACAGTGTATTGAAATCCCGCATCAGGCTCTGGTGCATCTCCTCATCCTCTGCAGCTGAATAACATGGGTTGCGGTGATGCACCATCACCCTGGAAGGAAAAGATACATATGTGAGCAAGTCATATGGCACACGTAATACTCTACTGTACTGATATCACTGAACTGCCATTTATAGCATCTGTCTGTCTATCAGGGGATACACATGCACATTACCACATATCAGTGCTCAGCCTACAACTGTGTGACAGTGCCTGCCACACTCCATACAACAAACTAGTATACACCAGCACTTGGCACACTGTTTGAGGTACACTGCACAACCTCATACTGGGGGTTTGTATCAAGCTACTGGATGGAGAATATTGTCATCCCATGCAATTTATGCAATGCACATCTACAGTTTCACTGGTAATCCATCCTAGTCTTTCCTGCCATACCACTACCTACACCACAGTAGTACACAGGAAAACACTGCATAACATATGGCAATCTAGTATGGTAGTATCCTGATAACTGACACATCTTTCTCTGGCCTCACACCAAGGACACGGACTACCATGACAGACACAAAGTCACGCTGAGCAATCACACCATTACAGACATTGCACACAGTCAGTGTCACACTCATTCCACCTCACATAGTTGGTATTGCACTGAGTACATGTGTGTGTGTGTGCATTGTGTCATAGGTAGGTACTATGTTATTGGCCCTTGCCTACAGCAGCATAGCCTTATGCTACCCTGCCCCTTGGGACACATGTACTGTGATTGTACTTGCTCCTGTCAAACAGTTCCACAGAGGTGACTCACACGGCATATTACCTATCTCCATAACATTCATCAGGGGTATGTCTGACATCTACTAATGAGGAGCTTGTTTGTTAATGCTGGGAAGTTTAGTCCAGGGTATGGCATATTTGAGGATATCAAAGGGGAGGCTATTGTACACTTGTTTCCCATGTTCACTTCTGACACCTCCAGTAGTGGGCAGGCAACCACCTATGTGGTAGTTAGTGGTTAAAGTGTTTTGGAATGGGGTATGGTACTCCTGTATCCACACTGGTGTTCAGTCCATGCCTTGGTCACCAGGCAGCTGCTGCAATTCATCTGCCCCCATGTCCCTCTCTCACTCTCTCTCTCTCTCTCTCTATATATATATATATATATATATATATATATATATATAGATATAGATATATATTCATATACATACATATATATAGACATTCATATCTATCTGTATATGTGTATGTATCTATATATATCTATATGTATATGTGTCTATTACATCTATATGTATATACATATTCTATCTCTCTATCTATCTATATATGTCTATCTATCTATACATACCTCTCTATGTACAAATATATATATATATATATTTATATATATATATTTATTTATATATATATATATATATATATATATATATATATATATATATATATACATACACATACACACACACATACTTATAAACATCCATTGCTATACAACTACATGCACATCTTGGCACAGTAACAAATTTACAGTTCTAACAGTTGTGAGACATACCATTCTGTAATGATATTGCACAGTGTTGTGCAGAATGCATTATGCTGTCCTCAGGCCGTATAGCTGTAGCAGGCCTCACTGGCTCAGTCCCACAGAAGTTCACCACCACATGACATATACCTGCACTGCATGCTGTTTTCAATGCCACACACTACAACCTACATTGATATGTGCACATAGCAACCTTCAACTACATATGTATGTCCAGCCTTTGCTAACGGTTGCAGTATGTCCATTACCTTATGCAAATCTTCAAATACATTTAGAGGGTTCATAGTATGTAGATTATTAGATTATGTAGTTTATTTTACCTTTGTCTCTAACAGCTTTTTAAGTTTGGCTGGCTAGCTGGATGCCTGGCTGCCTGGTTGGATGGCTGGCAGGCTGGCTGGATTGCTTGCTGGCTTGCTTGCTGGCTTGTTTGCTGGCTTACTTGCTTTTTTTTTTTTTTTTTTTTTTTGGGTCTCTGTCTGTCTGTCTGTCTGTCTGTCTATCTATCTCTCTCTCTCTCTCTCTCACCCTCCAGTCGCTGCAGTGAAAGTATTGCATGTGTGGACTGGCAGTACAGGCTGCTTTTGTAGGTATCTGCACATGTGCATGTGATGGCCTATGCACCAATTGGTAGCCAGCATTTACTAATTGCATGCAGCCTGCTGTGTGGTAATTGCAGTTCTCACTGTGATTTGTGGACACTACTATAAAATGTTAGGTTAGGTAAGCGTAGGCCTTTCAGTTTTGCAAGGTGGGGACCATGCTGGCTTGCTGTGGACACTATTGTGTCAGTCTGAAGGTTGGTATGACTCATATCTAAGGTTGTGTTGTAGCCACTGAATTGCATGTTGTACTGAAACCTGACTGTTGCTTCTTCCAGTCCATTCTTCTCAGTGTGTATGTTAACTCATACCTGCTAATGCTAACACTGTTTACATGGGAGTATGTACTTTCATGTGGGACTTGTGGATTAACTGGTATACAACTGTAGCTCTTGCAAAGTGTTGCTATGGCTTCCCTGTTTTCCCTTTACATTTACTCCTTGAAGGCCTGATATTTCTCTTTACTGGAATGTGCTACTATGGCTTTCCTATTTTCCATTTACATTCACTCCTTGTAATGCATGTTATATTTCTTTCAGCAGTAAATTCAAATATGTTTGCTGTGGTTTGGTGGCACTGCATGCAGTCTGTTGAGGCCAAGATCTGGGGTTTGACACTTACAATGGTATCTTATTTTGCTGCTGAGCAGTAGTAGTGCCTTGTATTTTGTACTAATAGTTTTAAATATCAGGCACATTCAGTGCTTGTAAACTGCTATACTGTTCTTAGTTTGTTAGATGGCTACATCCTTTGATATTTCTGTGTTATACTCCTGCATGAGGGTGTGCTTGTGGAAGTAATTCTACAGCTATTTGCAGAGTGTGTAACAGCAGACAGGCTGATATGCCGATGTGTTTCTGACACTTGGAGGCCTCAGATACTGTCAGGTATATATTTGAGCAGCCTCAGGGAAAGGTACATATCAGTGGGATACACCCGTGATATATTTCAGATATTCTGCAGTTGTGACTGTGGGGACTGTGTGTGTTTTGAGCATATGTATTACTACACCATTTCTGACATGCAAGTAGTGCTACTTTAACTTATTGATGGTGAACATTACGAGGGATTCCCCACATTTCTGCCTACTGTTAGTACATTTCACAGGGAGTCAGTGGGGCACAGGTAGCATTTTTTGACAAATCAAGGGCATCCCTGTAAATCAGCCACAGTTGGGATGTCTGACCTCATACCTATTCAAATATGGTGGTGTTTATCCTGCTCTGATACCGTGTGTGGTTTGTAAGGTGCTACTGTAACATTATTACCTACTAGCATGACTGTTTCTCTTATCACACTCATGTAATGCAATTCCACAAGAATTGCCACTAAACATACAGGGAACAAGCTTTATGTAATGGCCTTCCTATATCCCCTTTACATTCACTCCTTGTATTTCATGATATATTTCTTTCAGCACCATGTTCTTGCGTATCTGATGTGGCTCAGTGGTAATTCATGCAGACTAGTGTTTCCAAGGTCCGGGGTTCGAGACTGACTGGGGTATTTTTTTTGCTGATGAGCAGACTACAGGCCTTGTCATACAGAGTGACTAAGGCACTTTTAAGCAGTTGTAAGCAGGTTTGCACTGGTTTGCGCGATGCTCACGCATGCGATCGCTAGCTAAGCTAAACAATCGCTTAGCTAAGCGCACAGAAGCGCACACCCGCTGACTACTGCTTAATAGTGCTTACTCTCGCTAACACCCGCGCTAATTTCTTTTAAAGAAAAGAAAATGGGGAGATAGGAAAGTGGTGAAAAAGGGGTCACAAAGAGGGTAGGACAGTAGGAAACAAGCTCGGTATTTGCAGGAAGGTTGTAGGGATGCCCATAGCTGCTCATTTCTTTATCAGCAACAGCTGTGCATATGTGTGTAATTTGGTGTGAAATTTGAAACCTTCCACCCCTGAGAGAGGGGTGAGGACAACAAAATATGTTGTACAGCCAATTTTAATTATTAGTTGACATGTCCAGCAGACATGTCTGCAAAATGGGCAGCTATGTATGGGGCATAATTTTTTTGTGGGAACAGAGTGCCCTTTTTTTATTTTTTTTTCAGTGATAGTGGAATGTGAGGTACAAGAAGTAGGTATATTTGGGGAGGTAGGTTGGGGAGGTTAACAGACAAGACAAACAAGATGCATACAGGGGTGGAGTATGATACATGTGGGGGGGAAACACAAATGACGTAGACGGATGTTTGAATATTGCGAGCCCATGAGCCCACAGATGGCAACAGTGGAAGTGAGATCCCCACCAATGGGCAGTTCCCACTGCACCTTCACTGCCCAGGATGGGGCTGTGCTGGGGGCTGTATAGGACGGGCAGGCACACCCATGAGTTGCGCCACCCTCGCCTCAAGCTGGCGTAGGGGATCAAGCACAGAATGCCTGATCTCGCTACACACCACAGACCAGACACTATGGAGTGTGAGTAGACATTCTCCTCCGGTCACGCTTGCAGAGGGGGGATGAGCCACATCCCCTGCAGCGCTTCCACCCGAAGGTGGCACACGGCCACCGGAGGAGGTTCCGGCCTGGGCACTGGTGCCAGGTGCACTCGCCAGCTGAGGTGGGAGAGGTGGGTCCGCTGGAACCCGCCTTCCCTGTTGTCCTATGTTTAGCAGTATTTTATGACATTTTGGGTTAGTAACAAACAACACCATTCAAAATTAGTTGTAGCAGCATGCATCAGTATTCCCATTAACCAAACACCCATGAATTCCGAACATTGAACAGCAAGTATAACACATGCATATTTAGAACAACAGTGCATATTCCAACAGCATGCAGGGTTGATTGGTGGCAACAGGCCCGTCAATACAGTATTAATTTATAATGTAGTTAGGTCCAGGGTTTTCTAAAGATATCAGTAAAGTTCCCTAAGAAGTACCAAAATGAAAAGACACGTATAGGGCTCACATGTATTGATTAATACATAATGCAGACTGTATTTTTATCTATTGTTTTATAAATTTACCATTACCTACAAGTGATAATAAATAGAGTCCCAGGATTTTACTCAAGGAAGATCAGTTGCTTTTACTTTAATATAGGTACTGTTGTCATTAATAGAGCCTCATGTCACGGGCTTTTCCCGTGTATATTTATTTTTATTTTTATTTTCATTTTTATTATTTTTCTAACAAACGTACCACCAGGTATGTACATGATATTTAATTTATACTCAACCCGATGCATGCTCGTAGGGTGTTATCGTGCGCTTATTAGTTCCCTATAAACGCACGATCACACATGTAAATATACAATGTTGATTTAAATATTAGTTGTTTAAATACGTTTCAGATTTAACCAGATATATGCTCAAAGGGAGCGAGTTTCACAATGTGAGCACTGTTGTTTGAGCCACATTTGTATATAATGTTAAGTTGGAGCAAAGACATAATTACGTATAAAGTTTTTGTAAAACAGGTTTTTTATACACCGTAGACAGAATGCAATGTTGGCATCTAAGTTGTTTTTATCTATGTATTATAATTTATGACATCAGTATGTCAAAGAGATATTGAGATCTCAGTTAATGCTGACGGACTTTATAAAGTGTTCACTACTCCATAGGTTGAGTAAGCGCAAATGTACGCTTATAATCCCTGAGCGAATGAATTTCGCAATGTCACCTTCTTTCTTGAGATATAATTTTATAAACTGTTAAGTGGCAGTAGTATTATTATTTCCTTGTATAAAACGATCGTGATGCACGCTTTTTAAACTTTGTTGACAGAGTGCAACGCGAGCATTAAAGTTGTTGTTGTGCTTTTTAAACCCTATGACACTATGTTGTCACAGGAACCTCTAGATCTTAGTAAATGCAGCAGCGTAGAGGGACGTTGCACAGTGTTTAATACATTATATGATGAGTCAATGTATATGTACGTTTTTAATTCCATGCACGGACAATATGGATTATTGAATGTATATTGATGGAAGTAGTTATTTTATTAAGAAAGGACGCTTTGTCCATGTAAACACATTTTAGTTTCTGTCTTTTTAAGAAAGCACAACATGTGACAAGAAATGATGTATTGACCAATAGGAACTTTAGGGAAGTTTTAAAAGTGTTTTTTACAGTTTGATTTTTGTATTAAGAGTCTGAAGAAGCCTTTGGCGAAAGCGCTTACTCGTTGGAATAAAAATCACATTTACTTTTATTTTTATGAGTGCATTTTGATTTGTTGAGCACTTTACTTTCGTTTTATTGCCTCTGGAGATTCACGCACTTGGAGATTGGTTTGTGCTTACTTTTACGTACAGCGTGAGTTTCCTGCCTCGACTGATAGCAGCCCTGCACTTGGTTTTGTACATGCATATTTAGAACAACAGTACACATTCCAACAGCATGCAGGGTTGATTGGTGGCAACAGGCCATCAGGTTTGGATATGTGAACAGGGCACATACATCAACGTACATGCAGATATGTATGAACCAACAGGACAAATGTCCATGGGAATTAATTGTGTATACACATACCCAGTTTGGTATGGAATGGCATCATTTGTGAAAATAGGGTAGGGTGACGAAATATTACATTAACAACTTAAACTACATATACATATGCTTTACATTCCTAGTATATATCCCCTACATGTATTAGTACAGTTTCCTATATGTAACCTTAAGAATGCTGGTGATGGGAATGTTAATGCTACATTAATATACATTCCATTTTTATTCATACATGTTCATATCTGGCTGTGTTCAGGTACAGCATCCTGCTACATTTGATGTATATGGCGCTAGACAACTGTGGATGTTCAGTATTTCATACAACCATACTATCTCCATATTGCAAGGGTACAGCAACATATCCAAATTGTGGGACAGACACATTCCAGGTTCAGTACTTTATTACACACAATTCACTCTTTGGTTGTGGCTGTCTCATTCATTTCATTATGTACTCACTGCAGTATAACTTTATTCCAGACTTATTACAGCTTTCTTGGTAGATTCATACCCTCCTTCTCACACTCTCACTTGTTTTATTTTTACATTTCAGGATGGTACTTAATTCTAGGCATTATTAACATTTCTTACTGGGTTACAACAATCCTTTCCAACTGACTCACTTATTTCATATGGCAGATTTTATAAGGGATGTATTTGACACATGTCTATCCTTTGGTGATTGATTACCACTCATTTTCAGGCTGAAGTAGTTATCTGATATTACAATACAGGTGGAGGCTCTCTATTTGAGACTTGTTTAATGTTTATTTCTGGATTACAGGCTGCATCACTTATCTAATCTTACAGTACTAGCAGAATCTTTCTTCTAGGCTTATTTGAACTTTATTAATATGTAACAACACTGAACTATTTTACAAGCTGTCTCACTTATATTCCATAACAATTCCAGCAAAATAATTACTAAACTGCCTGGTGGTGCAACCTCACCAGCCTATCAGCATAGGCTTGATGATTCATGGAATGGACATCTGCAGCTGTAATATAAATGATGTAATATTGGAACATACATCTCCATACTATAGGCTAGGATAATTTTTACATATTTCATTACATGGATACTTACTCAGTAATGGGGCGTTGGGCTTTTGCCGGGCCTCCTGGATCCAATGGTTCAGTTGGTCCTGCTTACGTCTCTTCAGGTCCGCATGGTGGTGACGGACCTGTTCACCAGTCCTTGGAATGCCTGTGGCACTGGTGAGATCATGTGCCAACCGGTTCCATGCCTCTGCCTTGTATGCACCCCAGTGAACCTGGCCCTGCATGAGTTGTGCCTCATGATCATGGACTAGGAGCCAAACCATATATTTTGACTCCTCAACACCCCACCTCTGTGATCTAAAGTGACTTCCCTCTCCTGCACCTGCCATCCTGACTGCAAATGGGTACCACAATCAGTTATGCTGTGTATTCCCGCCTATGGGGCTTATATATGCCCGTTTTCCCACACTTATCTGTGATTGGCCATTTTGGATATTTATCAGCTTAAAAAAAACCTGCTTTGTCATGCTTCTATTTCCATTCATTCCTATATATATGCTAATACTGCATTCCTCAGTACAACTATCATGGCTTAGTGGTTCAGTACTTTGACTGTGGTGCACAGTATCCTGGGTTTGAGCCTGGGCATTGTTTTTTTTATTTTACTACTGTCTAGACAGGCTAGGAGGTGTGTCTGTGTAAAGGCGGCTTTGATACAGCTTGCTCAACGTTGCCCACCGGTAAGCTGGTTGGCGCGGTACGCAGCTCTGCGCAAACGGCTTACGCTGGGTAACGCGTTATTTGGCTATGAGCACTCATATTATGCTGTGTGAAGCATTGCTCAACTACAGGCACTCATTTTAAGCATGTTAAAGCGCTGCTCAAACCCAGGCACTCATATTACACCTGTTAAACGGCTGCTCACCTGAGGGCAGTCATAGTAAGCTTGTTACAGCACTGCTCACCTATGGGCACTCATATTAGGCTTCTCGAAGCCTTGCTCAGCTATGGGCACATAATCTTTTTTTTATATTTTATTGTGTCGGATTTATTCAAAAATACATGGCCCATTTCATTACATTTTACTTAAATTATAGTTATATATATATATATATATATATATATATATATATATATATATATATGTTTGTGTGTGTGTGTGTCAGGGGATTGTTTCATGCTTATTTAACTAAAAATAGAGAATGATGTTGTGGGGTCTTGAACCGTGACTACCTCCTCTTTGGCCAACATCTCTACCGCTACGCTATTGCTACTTGGCTTAATTTGCATATTTAGATCTTATATGCTTTTCACTGTCTGCTAACTGTGGCTGAGCTGAGGGCATACCCATGCAAATGAGCGCAACTACGGGCAAACATTTTGGAAATTTAAAAAAAAAATTAAACTGTTATTTTTATGTTTTTCATTACAGTTGGGTTTATAGTCTGTGGGGGCATGTGTGTTGTGTTCCTTGACATTTCTGCGGACTCGCTCGTGGAAGTTTACTTTCAGGACTCTGACTCTTCTGGGGGCGTGTCCCTTTGCAGAACTCCGCATTCGGACACGCCCCCTTCTTTCCTACATGGACCGTGTTTACCTAGGGTATGATTCAGCACGCCGTCATGAATATGCATGGCATGCTGACATCATACCGTTAGACTGCAGCCTCCGTGTAAGACATATTAACTCTTACACGGAGGTTTCGTGAATCCTGCTCTGTGTTAACAATTGGTGCATGCACAATTAACTCAAAGTAAACCTGAAAAGATTTAGTACTGTCCCTTCTGGTAAGCAAAACAATTTCACATCCTACCATATAGACAACACACCCCTCAAGTCAAAGAATTGCAATGGACCTAGGCATTTTTGTAGATAACCCCTTATCATTTGACCACCATGTCTCCATAGTATTTCAGAAAGACCTCTATTTGGCTCATTTAATTTTCAAAAGCATCTTCTCTACTGCAAAAGAGCCTTGCATCCTCTTTATACATGTTTCATCAGCCCCATTATTGAATTTAATGCTCCTTTTGGCATGTATTCAACTGATTATATTACTCAAATTAAATTCACCCAGATATTCCTAAATAAAAATATCAAGTAGTAGAATTTCTCAGGCAATTTTTGTTGGTAACCAAAGCAATAAAACTCCAGCAGGCAGCCAAATGAACCCGAACAAGAAAAATCAGTCCAATAAAAGAAAAAAGCTAGGAGTCCAATCACAAATACTTTAATAACACTTTAATAATGAAGCTTTGAAATCCACAAGATTCTTTCTCAACACAAAATAAAATCAACTATGTTAGCCAGTTTAAATATAAAATGCCAGCTAGTCATATTTGAAATCCAGTCATCTGATAAATAACTAAAGTGCATTTTATAAATAGTACTACCTAAAATATATAAAACATATATTAAAACCTAGAACCAAGAATACATATAAAAATATACAATAACAATATAAAATAAAAACATAGGTAAAAAGGACATACAAAACATATAAGGAAATTTAATTTCATACATAGCTATGTTTCTTTTTAAGTAATTATTTTATGCTATTCTTACTATATAAACCTGGAAACGTGTGAACTCTAAAGAAATGTATCCATTTATACTCACCCATATGAGTATTGTTTATAAGATCACCCCTCTTTTTTGCTTACAAATTCTTTGTAAAACCTTACATTTAAAAGAATGTTTAATACCGAACTGCATAATGTGTTTAGTAAGGAACTACGTTATTTCTAAACATGAAGATTCCGGCACACCCTACTTCTCCAAAGTCAGAAGGAATATTGGGAATAGTAAGGAAAGGGTATTAGTCTTTATCTGCCTAAAAATCTCAGATAAATGAGAAGCAATTCTTTCTTTGAATTTCTGGTTAGGTTTTCCTATATAAAAACATTCATATCTTACATATTTCACAAAATATATCACATTTTCTGTTAGACAATTTACTGAAACTTTAAGTATATAGGGCTCCTTTGTTATAACATATATACATTCCTTATCTAAACTAATATACTGGCAATAGATACAGTTATGACAAAGGACAGTTCCCTGTTTATTAAAAGGAAAATTCTTATGAGAATTAAATACTTGATCTTTGTAACAGAGTCTTTGTTTTAAGTTTCTTTCCTTTTTATAGATCAAATGTGGTTGCACATTAATAGTTTCACTAATATTAGGGCCAGAGTTCAAAATAACCCAATTCTTTTGTACTATGTGTTTAATAAAGTCTGTGTGCCTATTGTACTTTCTGATACACCTCATGCAATATTTATTATTATCCTTAGGCCTTTCCTCATTATTCCCAATATTGTATCCTCTAGTTACAAAGTCTGATATCATACTATCTATCTCTTGTGAAAAACCATCATCTTCTGTATTAAATCTGCTAGCACTCAGGGACTGACTATGAACAACACTATTATGAACAAATCGGGGATGCATACTATCATAATGAACATATCGTGGACTGAGAATTTTTTCTGTAAATATGTGTATTAAAACAGCTATTACTGAAAGATACATCAATGTCTAAAAAGCTAATTTTATCCATGAAACTAACATCAAAGCATAAAAAAATATGTAGTGCCTTGTCAGTCAGCAACAAACTGATGTAATGACTCCAAATTCCCAGCCCAAATAAGAAACGTGTCATCTACAAATCTTTTATAGAATACTAAATTACTATCCAAATATTCTGTATCAGTACCATAAATATGCATCCCTTCCCATCTAGCAATAACTATATTAGCACAGCTATTTGCAGTGGGGGTAGCCATAGCTATCCCCAATTGCTGATGAAAGATCTCCTTTTAAACATAAAAATGTTATTATTAAGTACTATATCCAACAATAAATGGCAAAGTACTATTTTCTCAGTTGAGAAATTACTGTTTACAAATTTGCAAACTAAATACCTAATTCATTAGGAATAAGCATGAAAAGAGACTCTGTATCAGTTGTGACTAGCATAATATCCATCACATCATTTCTTTGTGCCCATTCATATAATTGAAGCAAAAAGTAATTTCTGTCTTTTATATGACCCTTGTTATACAATAACAAAGGATGAAGTTGTTCTTCAAGAAATTTGGAAATAGAGGTGGTTACTCACTTTCCACTAGATGATATTAGTCTCATTGGTGGTATCTCAATATTTTTATGCTTTTTGGGTAAATCATAAATTGCTAGAGTGACCAGATTAGCCACATATAAAAAATTATATTGTTCTGCTGTAATAGATTTATCCATCAATAAATCATACAAAAGTATTACCTCATTTTTTACTACTGAATTAATCTTTTTAAATGTAACAGAATCATCCAATAATAAATATATCTATTCAGCATACTTGTTAGTATCCATAATAACAGGTTTTTCACCCTTGCCTTCTTGTTTTATTATAATACCTTCCATTCTCATTAACTTCTGTAACACCTGTCTTTGTCCAGCACTAAGATTATAATATTTACTTTTTTACTAATTTTTCTTGCAAAAATAAATCATAAATATCATTTTCACACATGATATAAAAAATTTGTGCTGTGGGTGTCTTAATGGCTACAAAGGTGCTGCAACATTTCAACTAACCAAAGTCAGAATTAGATGAAGCATCTTTTTGATATAACAATTTTAAATCAAGATTTGAGTACAGACAGTCTTAGCTCTTCAGCAAATTGTCTAACAGAACATGATATATATTTTGTGAAATGCATAAGATGTGAATGTTTTCCTACAGGAAAAAATAATCAGAAAATCAAAGAAGAATAGGTTCTCATGTATCTGAGATTTGTAGGTAGACAGAGATTAATGCTCTTACTAAACACATTATGCAGTTAGGTATTGAACATTCTTTTAAATTTAAGGTTTTACAAAGAATTTGTAAGCAAAAAAGGGGGTGATCTTGTAAATATTACTGATATGGCTGAGTGTAAATGGGTAAATTTCTTTAGAGCTCACAAGCTATCTGGTTTTAATAGTAAGAAGAACATAAAACCATTACTTAAGAAGAAACATAGCTATGTATGAACTATAATTTCCTTATATGTTTTATATGTGCTTTTTACAAATGTTTTTATGTTATACATTTTATTACATATTTGTATATGTTTCCGGGTTCTTTGTTTAAATATATATGTTATAACATGCATTAAATGCTTTTTAGATTATGGGCTGGATTCACGAAGGCTTGCACAGAGTCTAAGAGTAGAGTAAGACTCCATGCAGCCAACATGTCTGCCGAGCGATCCAGGAACAGCCAGCAGAGGAGTGCAAGAGAGCTCCTAAAACGACTCTTGCACGGACAGGGCTGGATCATGTAAATTACCTAGTTTGCTGCTGAAAGCTATGCAAATGAGGTAAATTTGCAATCCAGGAAACACTAACATGTACAAGCAAGAGTAGTGTTATTTGCAGAAATGTACTCGGTCGTTAACTGAGTACCATTCTGCAAATAGCAAAACAGAGCCATGACAGCTCCAAATATAGGATGCATCCAGTTGAGGAAGCATACCAATGGTCAAATATATGGCCATTGGCATTTATATGTGTTGCAAAAGAAAAAAATATATATATATTTTTTCCTCAATCTCCGATGTTTAAGCATAGCGCAGCACCTCGCAAATGCGCGGTGCACTAAAAGCCAGAAAAACAAAAAATAAAAGCCACAAATAGGGATTTAATTCATAATATTAATCTGTCATGCAAGTGAATGGCAGGCTGAAGACAACATGGCTACTGAGTAGAGGTTGCTAAAGGGGGGAAGCTCAGTCTAAGAGATGTAACCAAGTATAAGTAGGCAATCCTATGCAAATGAGAGTAAGGATAGTGAATCCCAATTTTACATGGCATATGAGCCAGGTCTGTGGAGTGTAAGAGTAGGATAAGAGGAGTATCAAAGTAGAAGCTAGGTGACATCATGAGGGGGGTATGTATGAAAGAATGTAAGCTCATTGGAGCAGAGTGGCATGTGTTTGCTGTCAGTTACTCATCACTGGAAGAGGTGTGTCAACAGGTATCCTAGCTAAAGGCTAGAAATTGAAGGTGTATGCCGTGGATATCACTAAAGTTTCTTGTAAAAGTGCCTGCAACGTGTTAGCATGCGGGTGCGCGCCTGTACATCCAAGTAAGACTGTGTGCGCGCGTTTAAACCAGAGTAAGCATGTGTAAGGTTGTTGAAATCTGTGTAAGCCCGTGTAAGTATGTGTGCATGAGTGTGAGCTGGTGTGCTCGTGTTTGCGCGCTGCTGCCCCCTGTGGAAACAGAAAGGGAAAAGGAAGCACAGCAAATAGTAGGAAGTTAACCAAGGAGAACTAGCAGAGCTAGCAGGTAAAAACAATCGGAATCAGCCAATTACACAGGCAGTATACTAGCCCAGCCCAGCCCAGCACTTAAAACTCTGCAAACAACATTCCACCATGTTTTTCTCAGAGACACTGCAACACTGCAGTATACTAAGAGAAGTGAAAACTTAAAAGCTTTGCTGAGACAAAAAATATGTTTGGGGCTGCCATTGCTGTTATAAGGCGACATATGCAACATGCTCAGGGTGGTGACAATGCAAATGCTACTGAGCAACCCACAGTGAGGAGACGGAGAAGAGTGTACAGGCCCAGGGTAACCTACCAGGGGCTATATGAGCTGGAGATAGTGGAGCGCTATAGAGTGGACAGAGACCTCATGCAGCAAATTGTTGAGCTGTGCAGGCCACACTTCACACACAGAACCAACAGAGGGGAACCCATCCCAGTGGAAACCAAGGTATGTGCTGGCCTAAGAATACTAGCAACAGGTACCTTCCAGAGACCAACTGGTGATATGATGGGGATGTCACAGGCATCAGCATCCAGGGTACTGCACCAGTTCCTGGATGCCATGTCAGATCATGTATATTTCCCCAATTCCCGTGAGGTATTGGCCAGAAATATGCATCTTTTCCAGCAAATAGCAAAATACCCTGAGGTACTGGGTGCAATAGACTGTACACACAAACGCATCAAAGCACTAGCCGGTGAGCAGGGTAGGGTCTACTTTAACTGCAAGGGCTTCCCCTCCATCAACTGCCAGTTTGTGTGTGATGCCCAGGGCATAATACTGAATGTATGTGCTGGCTGCCCTGGAAGCTACCACAATTCCCATATCTGGCATCTGACTCAGCTGTACCAGACATTTGCCAATGGGGACATCCCTCATGGTCACCTAGTGGGGGATGCTGGATATGCACTGGAGCTGTGGCTGATGACACGCATCGGAAATGCACACACACCCGAACAGGAATGTCATAATGAGGCACACGCACAAACACGAAATGTAATCAAGCGTATGTTTGGGCTGCTCAAGTCATGGTTCCAGTGCCTGGACACATCTGGTGGAGCCTTGCAGTACTCACCAACTACATATACCCAAATTGTCATGGTATGTGCTATGCTACATAATATAATCCTGCAAAAACAGCTGCAGCAGGAGCAGCATAGGGCAGGGCCAAACAGCCCCCCACCATTGCCAAGGCCATCACAGGCAGAGCGTGGCTCAGAGGAGGAACAACCTGAGCCTGCCCCAGTAGGCAGAAGGAGGCATGCCCATTATGCCTTGGCCTTGGCAAAGAGGCAACGCATAGCACATACACTGGCTCAGTAGGAACCCTGGAAATTATACCTCTCTCTGACTCGCACATATAGTAAAAGGGATGCCTAACTTGACACTACCTGTTTACAAACATGTATAGAGAGTGTACTATGTGCATCCAACATAGGTAGCCCTGCAGCACCACCTGAGGCATAATTGCCATGTTTTAAGCAATATAAAGCAGTGCTAAACAGCTATTACCACCATTTAGTATATGTAAACAAAATTGCACGCACTAACTAGCACAACTTTGGGCAATGTTGAGCAATATTGGCAACGTTCAGCAATGTTGGTTAACGTTGAGCAATGTTGGGCAAAGTTGGGCATAGTTGAGCAAAAGCAGGTAAATATGCTCATATTTGCTTTACTGGTCCTTAAGCAGTCTGGTCTGCCCAGTATGAAAAATAAATGCAGTGACAGTCCTCATACCCAGGATACTGTGCACTATAGTCACAGTACTGAACCACTAAACCATGACAGTATTTCACTGGTCAGCCTGTATGAAGAAATGTTGATAAGTTTATGCAAAGTGTCTCATGGAAACCCTGCAGGCACAGCATAATCCCGGTAGATTTATGACACAAAGGTGAGGCCTGCAGTAAAAATACAACTTGATTGTCAACACACATATAGTATAAATGTTAATATTGGACGTGTTCACACATGTCAACAAATGTAGTGAACCTCAGACAGCAACATGCTGAAAGGTCACACTGGGCATGCTCATACACTTGAATAAATGAGGCAAATGTCAGGCAACAACATACTGAAAGTTCACACTGGGCATGCTCACACACTTAGGCCATGTCTGAGTACAGCAGTGGGCCACGCATATCTGACAGTTGCATGTGTTAACCCAGGAACTTCTCACTATTCACCAAGCATGCCTTGTGCACACAGTTATATGAAAACAGACACACATATATAATATATTGGAACTATAATATATTGGAACCCTGCCATAATCAAATATGTACTACAGATACGTAGGTTGTTCGTACAAAGTAGAAAAGCAAAGAACATTAAAAACCTGCAATCAGTATCACCAATAAACAATGTGCACTCCAAACATTATACAAACCAGGTTATGAAAAAAATATCTGTGAAGGAGTCCATACAGAACCATGACACTTCCTTCAGCTATGTCATAGATAGCAATGTACACTCATATATGTCCTGAGTCAGGGCCAAGTGTAAATGACTGACAATGCCAACATCCTGTCAGACAGGCCCATACATACATACCCACCTCCCATTGACAAAAGTCCCTATCATCATACCAGGAGATACCACATGTAGAATGGGTAAACAGCTCCTTCCAAAGCTGAAAACATGGCACCAATGGGATTACAGTGTTTCCCTATATGTGTCATAACTGAACTGCAGAACAAACAGACCCTGCACCTGAACAGTCTGTTGAGCCTCACCCCTCTACAGGATATGAAACTGTTGAATGGGTTACAGCAACATCTGGCACACTCCACAAGGGTTGGTGCACAACAGACTATAGGAACTATAGTCTTATAAGCTTATGAAGTCTGATCTGCAAGGCCATGGAGTCCATCATGATTGAAGTCATAAACAGAGCTATTGGAAGCCTACAAACACACAACCTTACCAACATTGGTTTGGTCATGGGCAGATCATGGTTCCCAAACCTGCTAGACTGTTTGTAAGGCAGTCACCCAGGACATACATCAATGAAATGAGCTACACACGTCCCACATAGACTTTGAATAGCCCTTTTCCAACATTCCAGACACATGTCGTATCCACAAAATCAACAAACTGTGCATAGATATGTATTGTCATCTGATGGATTGGCAACTGGGCCACAGATAGATCACACAAGGTAACTATTGTTGAGTCCTGTTTAAGCTGGTAACACCTGCTGTCCCCCATGACCCAGTCCTGGGATTGCATAAAACAAAGTGCACACACATTACCATGTCTAGTCTGATGATTTCAGCATCCCACAAGTATAGCAGGAGAAATAAAAGCTTCCACTAACGCATATAGCGTGTCGTGTTAATGTGTATTTCTCTAGTATCATAACATAGTGAGGTAGGGGTTTGAATCCTGCAATTGTTGTGTGTGGAGTGGTTTCCTTTGAGAGAAGTGCCCCTTTTTGGAGACTAGGAAAACACCTTAAAAGTGGTATATTCATCTGTGGCAAGTCCGATGATGTTAGCAACCTACAAATATATAGGTGGACATGACAACTCCCAGTAAAGCATATCTCGTGTCGTGTTAATGCATACTTCTCTAGTATCATAACATATTCAGGTAGGGGTTTAAATCCTGCAATTGCTGTGGGGGTGTGTGTTTCTGTGTGATTTCCTTTGAGAGGAGTGCCCCTTTTTGGAGACTAGGAAAATGCCTTAAAAGTGGTATATTCATCTGTGGCAAGTCTGATGATGTCAGCATCCTACAAATATATACGTGGAAATGACAACTCCCAATAAAGCATATAGCGTGACATGTTAATGCGTACTTCTCTACAATTATAACATAGGTAGGGGTTTAAATCCTGCAATTACTGTGTGAGTGGGGGTGTGTGTTTCTGTGTGATTTCCTTTGAGAGGAGTGTCCTTTTTGGAGACTAGGAAAACGCCTTAAAAGTGGTATAGTCATCTGTGGCAAGTCTGATGATGTCAGCATCCTACAAATATATATGTGGAAATGGCAACTCCCACTAAAGCATATAGCGTGTTGTGTTAATGTGTACTTCTCTAGTATCATAATGTAGTTAGGTAGGGGTTTCAATCCTGCAATTGTTGAGTGTGTGTGTGGGGGCATGTGTTTCTGTATGATTTCCTTTAAGAGAAGTGCCCTTTGTGGAGACTAGGAAAACACCTCAAAAGTGGTATATTCATCTGTTGTAAGTCTGATGATGTCAGCATCCTACAAATGTATACGTGGAAATGACTCCCAGTAAAGCCTATAGCGCGTTGTGTTAATGCATACTTTTCTAGTATCATAACATAGGTAGGGGTTTAAATCCTGCAATTGCTGTGCATGTGGGGGTGTGTGTTTCTGTGTGATTTCCTTTGAGAGGAGTGCCCTCTTTGGAGACTAGGAAAATGCCTTAAAAGTGGTATATTCATCTGTGGCAAGTCTGATGATGTCAGCATCCTACAAATATAGCACTGGAAATAACAACTTCCAATAAAGCATATAACACGTCGTATTAATGCATACTTCTCTAATACCATAACATAGTTAGGTAGGGGTTTGAATCCTGCAATTTCTGAGTGTGTATGTGTGTGTGTGTGTGTGTGTGTGGGGGGGTGTTTCTGTGTGATTTAGTTTGAAAGGAGTACCCTTTTTAGAGACTAGGAAAATGCCTTAAAAGTGGTATATGCATCTGTGGCAAGTCTGATGATGTCAGCATCCTACAAATATATATGTGGAAATAGCAACTCTCAATAAAGCATATAGCGCATCATGTTAATTCGTACTTCTCTAGTATCATAACATAGTTAGATAGGGGTTTGAATCCTGCAATTGCTGAGTGTGTGTGTGTGAGGGGGGGGGTGTTTGTGATTTTCTTTGAGGGAATGCCCTTTTTGGAGACTAGGAAAATGCCTTAAAAGTGGTATATTCATCTGTGGCAAGTCTGTTGATGTCAGCATCCTACAAATATATAAGTGGAAATGATCATTCCCAGTAAAGCATATAACACGTTGAATTAATGTGTACTTCTGTAGTGTCATAGCATAGTTAGGTAGGGGTTTGAATCTTGCAATTGCTGAGTGTGTATGTGGGGGGAAGTGTGTTTCTGTGTGATTTTCTTTGAGAGGAGTGCCCTTTTTGGAGACTAGGAAAATGCCTTTAAAGTGGTATATTCATCTGTGGCAAGTCTGTTGATGTCAGCATCCTACAAATATATAAGTGGAAATGATCATTTCCAGTAAAGCATATAACACGTTGAATTAATGTGTACTTCTGTAGTGTCATAGCATAGTTAGGTAGGGGTTTGAATCTTGCAATTGCTGAGTGTGTATGTGGGGGGAAGTGTGTTTCTGTGTGATTTTCTTTGAGAGGAGTGCCCTTTTTGGAGACTAGGAAAATGCCTTAAAAGTGGTATATTCATCTGTGGCAAGTCTGTTGATGTCAGCATCCTACAAATATATAAGTGGAAATGATCATTCCCAGTAAAGCATATAACACGTTGAATTAATGTGTACTTCTGTAGTATCATAGCATAGTTAGGTAGGAGTTTGAATCTTGCAATTGCTGAGTGTGTATGTGGGGGGGGGTGTGTTTCTGTGTGATTTTCTTTGAGAGGAGTGCCCTTTTTGGAGACTAGGAAAATGCCTTAAAAGTGGTATATTCATCTGTGGCAAGTCTGATGATGTCAGCATCCTACAAATATATATGTGGAAATGACAACTCCCAGTAAAGCATATAGCACTTCATGTTAATGCGTACTTCTCTAGTATCATAACATAATTAGGTATGGATTTGAATCCTGCAATTGTTGAGTGTGTGTGTGTGTGTGTGTGTGTGTGTGTGTGTGTGTGTGTGTGTGTGTGTGTGTGTGTGTGTGTGTGTGTGTGTGTGTGCAATTTCCTTTGAGAGGAGTGCCTTTTTTGGAGACTGGGAAAATGCCTTAAAAGTGGTATATTCATCTTTGGCAAGTCTGATGATGTCAGCACCCTACAAATATATAAGTGGAAATAAGAGCTCCTAGCGAAGCATGTAGCGCGTCCTGTTAATGTGTACTTCTCTAAGATCATAACATAGTGAGGTAGGGATTTGAATCCTGCAATTGCTGAGTGTGTGTTTTTGTGTGATTTCCTTTGAGAGGAGTGCCTTTTTGGAGACTAGGAAAGTGCCTTAAAAGTGGAATATTCATCTTTGGCAAGTCTGATGAAGTCAGCATCCTACAAATATAGCAGTGGAAATAACAACTCCAAATAAAGCATATATCACATCATGTTAATGCTTACTTCTCTAGTATCATATCATAGTTAGATAAGGTTTGAATCCTGTAATTGCTGAGTGGGTGTGGGGAGGTGTGTGTTTTCCTTTGAGAGGAGTGCCCTTTTTGGAGAGTAGGAAAACGCCTTAAAAGTGGTATATTCATCTTTGTCAAGTCTGATGATGTCAGCATGCTACAAATATATACGTGGAAATAACAGCTCTTAGTAAAGCATGTAGCGCATTGTGTTAAGGTGTACTTTTCAAGTATCATAGCATAGTTAGATAGGGGTTTGAATCCTGCAATTGTTTAGTGTGTGTGTTTTTCTGTGATTTCCTTTGAGAGGAGTGCCCTTTTTGGAGACTAAGAAAATGCCTTAAAAGTGGTATATTCATCTGTGGCAAGTCTGATGATGTCAACATCCTACAAATATAGCAGTGGAAATGACAACTCCCAGTAAAGCATGTAGCACATCATGTTAACGCATACCTAACTCTAGTATCGTAGCATAGTTAGATAGGGGTTTGAATCCTGCAATTGCTGAGTGTGTATGGGGGTGTGTGTGTTGCTGTGTGGTTTCTTTTCAAAGGAGTTCCCTTTTTTAGAGAGTAGGAAAATGCCATAAAAGTGGTATATTCATCTTTGGCAAGTCTGATGATGTCAGCAGCCTACAAATACAGCAGTGGAAATAAAAACACACAGTAAAGCATATAGCGCAACATGTTAATGCATACTTCTTTAGTATCATAATATAGTTAGGTAGGGATTTGAATCCTGCCATTGCTGAGTGTGTGTGTGTGACACTGTTGGTCAATATGTTGTGAGTTTTGCTTTTACTACTGTATGTCAGTATAGCAACAGTATGTGCATTGCACACTTCAGGTATCTGTGTATAGAATAGTGTGAGGAGGGTTCATGCCTGGGGTATATGTCAGACATGTTCAAACACAACACAGTCTGTCAATAATGGACATTCATTATAGGTGTACAACAACCTTTGTGGATATGCATACAGACCCCTTATTGCTTATGTGATACACAGAGGTATGTCAGAATACCTTTGGAAATGTGAATACCAAAGGACAGATGACATAACACTTGGCTGTATGTATACATCGGTACCCGTTCTACATGTTGGCAGCTACTACCTATGTGGAACTGTCGGGATACTATGTTTAGTAAATGTGGATGACTATGCTATAGTTGCTTATAGCTTTACAGCATGGGTTGGACAACAGGTATCTGTCTGTATGATACCCTTGCGGAGGATAAGTGTCTCATCTGGAGAATGCATTGTAGGCCTCTGTATGCATTTCCAGATGTGGACGGACATATCCCTAGTGCATTTGCGTGTACCTAAGTGGGCTATATGCCAAACAGGAGTGGTCCCAGGAATGGGTGGCAGTCAGTACCACTGTTTACTGGTATAGTATAGTACCGCAGGGATCCAAATGTTACTGAATTTCCTACATCTGTGTGTCAGTTGTCAAGACATCATCTAACGACTGGTTATAGTCAGGCTGTTCAGTTTGTATATACTACCACAATGCAAAGCAATGACAGATAGTAACAGTATCAACCACAGCATAGTGTCAAACCATGTCATACACACATGTGTACCCAAGTTAAAACATATGAGTAGTAAAATGCATACCGGCCACCAATAGAAACTATGAGATTTTTACACTGTGTAATACAGGGCATGCCACCCTTCCCATGTGTCCACTATGCATGTACATGCAGACAGTGCACCTCCACCATGTTCACAAATGTACACCTGCAAATCTGTACTGCACACATCACACACGTACTGTCCACTCACTAACACATGCTGCAAAACCTACACACATCAGCCAAGTGGCACATGGGCAGACAATACATTGTTGGAATTAACAGTGGTGTAAACAATACTACATTGACAATCACAATGCCTGCTCAGATATACCTACAAGCATATGATTACACTTTACTGTTGACAACATGCTAACATTGCTACACTGCTACAAAGTCACCCTGTGCATCAGCACCATGTTAGCCTGTTCCTGCATCAATGTTACAGATGACAGGAGGTGGCACAGTTTCATCATATGCACAGGGTGTGTTGTTGGTTTGCCAGAGCCCGACATTGACCCATCCAAGCGACATGTATGTGTGTGTGTGTGTGTGTGTGTGTGTGTGTGTGTGTGTGTGTGTGTGTGTGTGTGTGTGTGTGGGACAACAGTACAGCATGGGCCAATATTGATGTAATGTGTGCTTGTATGTGTTAGCTCTAGGTGTCTGCTTTATGTGTGTGTGTGTCTGCATGCACACAGTTCCACCATGTGGCCGCCATATATGTGAGGTTGTGGGACAGACACAGACTTACCTGCCAGGCTGTACAGATCACCATCTCTGGCCACGGACACAGTACCTGTGCCTGTCAGGGGTGCTACGGACAGTATCGGGTACTAAGCCAGACTGGGTACTATCATCAGAGGCAGAGGTATGTCGACTGGACCCATGTTCCTGCTGGGACTGTCCAGAGCCATGTTCACGTGGTCTTCTAGGATGGTCTCTTGACAGCCCAGCCCCAACATTGCAGGGGCTGGTACTGCCACTACGGGAGCGGCTTTGACTTGTGGGTCATCCGCGATGACTGCCAGCCGATGATGTTGCTGGCATATGTCCACGTCAACGTCTCAACCATCCCACACTGTCCTGGCACATGGACATTACATTGCGGAGGACATCTAATGTCTCACCCCAACGTCTATCAATGACCTCGGTGTAATTACGGATGGCACCGGCAAGGTCACGGATACTGTCATTGATAGCGGTGTTATGGGCCCTCTGCGCCCTTATTCCCTGTCTGGTGTACTGTTCCATATGTGCCTGTGCCTGCATTACAGCCCAGAACATACCTGAGGTTGTAAGACCTGTGGGGGCACGTCTGCCAGGGGCATTACAACCAGCAGTGCTTCCACGAGTACCCCTGGACATCTGCCTATGTGGTACCGTTCCAAGAATCTGGGTATGGCTGCTGTGAGGGGATGCATGTGCCACAGATACCACATTATCCTGGTCAATGCCTACTGTATGCTGTCCCTCAGCTAAGGCCATTGGTGATGAGGGATGTATTGGCAGTATGAATGTGCACATAGATGGGGTGGAAAGCTGTGTACTGTCAATTGGCGGCCCAACGACAGACCCTGTCAAACCTGCCTGTGCCACAACACATGTATCATCATTTCCATTATTTGTGGCAGTGACTTCAGGTTCCCTGCTGCACTCAACCAACCCAACCTCAGCACCTGTGAGAGGAAGACAGGAAACACACTTTACAATCCGTACATGGTTAGCACACATGCACACATGAACACATGCACACATGAACACGTGAACACATGCACACATGCACACATGAACACATGCACACATACACACATACACACATGAACACATGAACATGTGAACACAAGCACACATGAACACATGCACACATGCACGCATGCAGACAAACACATGAACACGTGAACACGTGAACACATGAACACATGCACACACGTACACTACTCACTAAAGTAGACACACACACACACACACACACACACACACACACACACACACACCAACACCAATCCAGATGATACTAATTAGTGGTTGATGGTGGAGTACAGTATCAGAAGACAAAGAGTCCTAACGCACATGTCAGCATGCAGGATGTGTGTTGCTAAACAGCATGCAGTGTGAGTGTAGAGAGTCCTTGTTAATAACAGTATACATGTCTTTGATGCATGTGTGATGTTCAATGATTGGCCTCACCCTGGAACAGAATGTGTACATGGACACAACATTGCTGTGCAAGTATTGAATGCTTCTCAACGTCCTGAGCACCATCACTTACAGGTATACATACCATGGCTGGATGTACACAACCTTTATGTGAATAGCAATGAATGCTATATGTAGTACTGTAGTTACTGTAACTGGATATAGTGTAGTACCATGCGCCATCATCAATCAACATCATGTGGTCACTCAAGGCCACTAATGTGTGCCACACTGGCAACTATCTTGCTGTACCTGAACTGCAGCACTATGGCTACATTAACCATTTCACAGGCAGTTGTTATATGGGTATGTAAGGTGTTCAATAGGGAGCATTGCCTAACATGAACGTGTTGTGTGTTGAAGAGTGTTGCACTGCCCCATTATAGGCCTCTACCCCTCAGGTATAGTATATGTGCTGTGTGGATGACATTTGGGATACTGGAGTCTGACCTTACAGCTGGTGTCTAAATACACCATGTGTATCATATGAACATGTACTGTGTATGACAAAGTGGTGTATGTTGTGTGCATGTGTATTGACTCTGCCTATACAATGTCCACTACAGTGTACCACAATTGTTTGGGATGCTCTGTGTATTGCATGTGTTTGAGGCATCTACTCATGTTACTGGGATGTGCATAGTCCCACAGGAAAACATGCACAGCATGCATTATGTGTAGGTGTTTTACATGTGTATATGGCCTACAACTCACCTATGACATGCACATGTTATTTGCTATATGAAATGTAGAACACTCACCAGCATGGGTCAGCTGTCTTGCTGTCACACCAGAGGGACCTACAAGGATATGAGACAGTTTGTCAATGTCAACAACTATGGCATTGCTGCTGTGAGTTTGCAATTTTACAGTAGTACAATGGTTGACAGTCATAGGCATACAGATTATGTTCCAAATTATCAGTATTGCACAACACCAGGCCCCACATTTTCTAAATAGACAGTACACATCTGACATATGCATGTTCTAACAATCGAGCTAGCAGTAGTCTACAGATATGCCATGTTATCTTCACGCTCTGAGTCAACTTGCTGGGTGATTCCGGCCTCCATGATGACACATGTCTGTTGTAGTGGTTGGCCAGGAGCCACCACGCTGAGGAGCAGCTCCTCCACTCTGGTGAGGGACGGATCTACTGCTGCACCACCACCTGTGGCAAGCTGTTGTCTGCGGACATCGGAGGCATGCTGCTGGACATGTCTAATTAAATCACTGCAGTGATGGCGTAACTGATCATAAGTCTGGTTATGCATGCCTACGTCATTAACCCGACAGACATCTTGCCACAGTGCAGTGTGCTCATGCTGGTCCTGGCTGGTTCTGGAGAACAGCAGGGTGTGATGTTGTACTAGTGTGGACATTATTATGTCTTCCTCTTCAGGGGAATACGCAGGGTTTCTATGGTGAAACATGTCCCTGGAAGACAATAAAACAGTAATTGTGAGCAAGACATGTGGCACACTTAATATTCTAAAGTACACATATCAACAAAATGTCATATATAGCAACCTAGTGGCTGTCAGTAGATACACACTTTCAATACTACGTATCAGTGCTCAGCCCACAACTGCCTGACAGTACCTGGCACGTTCTATATATTAAACCATGTTCTGCACAGTAACAAAGAGAAACCAGTATGTAAGACTATGCAACAGGACATGGCACACTGTATGTGACACAATGCACCACCTAGCCACAGGAGGTATATATGAAGCTAATGCATACAGACATATGTCATCCATTGAAATGAATGTAAAGTACAGTTACAGTACTACCAGTACACCATGCTACTTGTTGATAGCAAACCCCCAAGTAACATATGTGCACATTCATCAATATAGGTGGCATACTGCTGTACTACATTATACATGTTGCTAGATATGCACTTATATCCTGTGACACACATATGATCGGGGCCATGTTACAGGCATACCCACACACACATCAGACATACCTACAAGACACAAAGGTATGACAACCCAGATGAGTTTTACCTGTGTACCATACAGTACTGTGTGTCAGCACTTACAAAACATTATGCCTGAGGTATGTAGTGTGTGAGGACTACAGGTAACAAACAAAGCAGTGTTTCCAAGCAATGTGGATATACACCATATTGTGCTGTTTAGGCCTACAGCTTCTGGTAGTACTACAGTTCATACGGGATTTGTATTCACTAGTGTTAACAATCAATAAGCATACATGTACTGCTTTAGCCTACAATGGCACGCTCCAGTCAACACCATGGGCCTACGTCACACCCTATGCCATACTGCTTTTTCTGCCTAGCAATAGCATACATATCATTTGCTGGGATTAGAGCTGCAGCACTACATACCATGATATAAACAGTTTCCCACTAGGCTATCACACATATACACAACTTTGACACATTCATCTACACATTCACCATCACACTCAGTCAACCTCACATAGCAAGTAATGCAACAAGTACATGCGTGTGTGTATCAGGTCCTAGGTAGCTAATAGGCTATTAGCCGTAGGGCCTATGGAAGCCTAGCCATATGGTACCCTGCCCTTCAACACCCATGTAATTTAAGTTCATGTGCCCCTGTCATGCAGAGCCACAGAGGTGATTCTCGTGTTGTATTTCCTATCTCACATCCAATCATCATGATTATTCATGACAACTGCTAATGAGGACCTTTATTTGCTATTGATAGATGGTAGTTAGTTCCAGAGTATGTTATGTGTCTGAGATGAGAATGTACCACTCCAGCATGTTCAGATTTTTGACGTTACAAGGTTTAGATCAGTACAGTGTGTAGCCTGTATGGATTTTAATCTGTTTATATGGAGCATGTCCAACACCTGTGGGTTTGGCATAGCTTTGTATGTTAGGCAGAGGTTGCCTCTGGATAGGCGGTATGCGACACAGTGTAACTGTGGTTTTGTAAGACAGTCTGCATAGGGCATCTGTTTGAGTCTGGTAATCCTCTTTGTGAGGTATGTGTCTGGCGTCTACAGTTGCTGTAGATGTCTTCTGAGGTACATACCAAAAGGGCCATTGTAGTCAATGATGGGTTTTATGACTGATGAGTAGAGTGGAACACTGACCTTCTTTTCCATGGATGATACACCTTTTCTGATGACATGTGGACCGTACACAGTTTACATGACTAGTGTGGCACTGTGATTATCAAAAGGGACACTACTGTCCACCTGTGTCCCATGGTCTCTTATCACACTTTTGGTGTTGAGTAGACTACCACCTATGTGGTAGTTCATGGGTACAGGTTTTTTAACAAAAGGGATGGTGATACATTTACAACATTGAGCTTGAGTGTACATATAAATATCCATTGGTGTACTATATGTATATAGATATGTATGTATATAGATATACATATAGGCACATATACAGTCCACCTTTCATGGTGGGAATATCAATTATGCAAAGGTTGAGAGGGATACAGTTATGTAATAATATTGCACAGTCTTGTGCAGAATGCATGGAAGGTATTCTCAGCCCATGTATCTTTAGCAGGATCCCTGCCTGGAAGACTAAAAACCTAACAAATCATACCCACAGTGTTTAAACACCACATGTCATATGCCAGCACTGTATGCTGTCTTGTTTGCTACACACTACAACCTACATAACAATATGCACATAACTACCTGCACCAACATATATATGTCCATCCTTCACAAACAGTTACAGTATGTCCCTTGCTCTATGCACATGTTAAGATGCTAATATATCAGACACATAAGTATCCCTCCATATGTGTGTTCCATACACACACAAGGTCTTCACTGTTGTAAGTCTGTACACCTCACGGATGACCTGTTGGGCCTTGCCACAACATGAACAGTTGTCACGTGTGCATACAGTAATATTACAGGGAGTATATATAGCTGCAAATGCTACATTACTATACTAGCCTGGTATAGTAGTTGCCAATGCAAAGCTACACATTATATGACTATCATGCATGTCTTACTCTGTCACATCCAAGTTTCTTTAGGTGTTTGCAATACTCCCCCAAACTGCCATTATACAAAGTACTGTACAGAACATAGATAACATGATCAGATGTTTGACATTTAATGCTGAGCTACATATGTCACAGTTATGTCCCACTGCACACAGCGACACACTACTTTGTCCATGGCAGTAGTTATGTATGGCATCCGTGCATACATACCTACTGCTGCCACATATGCATGTTTCAGAGCATGTACAGTACTCTTCATAAACATCTACCACTTGCCGGTAACTACATATCTGTTACATACCTGTTTGTCACTTTCAGGTCCATCTGTGTATGCTTTCACTATTTTTTTTTATGAATTAAGTAAAGTTATTTTTTACTTAATTGTTATTTTTGTTTATTAATTAAGTATTTTTTTCCTTAATTAATTTCTTTTCTAAGTAATTAAGTTTTTTTTTACTTAATTAAATATTTTTTTATTAAGTAATAATTTTCTTTCACTACTCTCCAGGAGTTATATAGTGTGTAACACGTGCAATGTAATGATTGCATGTGGGGATAGCATGTACAGTCTGCTTTTATAGGTATCTGAGTATGTGCATGTGATTCCCTCTGCACCAATTGGTGCCCAGAATTTGGTAAATGCATACAGCCTGCTTTGTGGTAATTGCAGTACTCACTGTCATAGCAACCCAATGCTATAACTTGCTATATTCTGCCTGTATGTTGTTTATTTTCTATTCATATAATTAACCGCCATACAAAAGTAGTTATTGAGAAGTAATCTTTTGGCACATGAACTGTTTGTGAACTGTTATACTGTGAATATTGATGTACTCACTTCTGCAGAGTTTGTGTTTTTTATTGTTGACATTGGCACAGGATTCTCAAGTAAACTGGACAATTCCAGTACTGAGTATGCCTACCTACATCCTTGGTAGACCCTAAACACACAAGTATATTTTTATTGTGGGGGGATACAGACATACAGAGAGCATTATGTATTACTGTGTGAATGTTATCTTACTGGACTTAAAGGTTTGGTGTGTACCTGTTAGTTTATCAAGGCAGGTGGTCTGTCTGCATAGTTCCCAACTGTGAACCTATCCAGATGGTAGCCAGATGTTACACTGTTATTCTTTGTCTGTGTAACCCACAGGTGTTTTCAGCACTGGTACAATGGCATTGTTACAGTCAGTTGCTACCAGTAGACATCTACATCCTATGCAATCCACAGGTGTTTTCAGCACTGGTACAACAGCATTGTTGCAGTCATTTGCTACCAGTACATGTCTACACCCTTTGGTATTTCTGTGTTGTACTCCTACATAAGGGTATGGTTGTGGAAGTCCTACCAAAGCTATTTGCAGAGTGTGTAACAGCAGAATAGCTGATATGCCTGTGTGTTTGTGCCTCTGCCAGGCATATGAAACACTAAGATACATCTTTGTATGGAGTCAGAGATAGGTAGTTAAAAGTGAGGTACACCTTACACATAATAGAGACAGTAAGTGTAGACTTGAGTGAAGCAGTGCATATGGATTAGTACACCTTTTATGACATACAGGCGGTGTCTACTGTTATTATTGTCAGTATTCATTGTGTAATACCCCACCTTTCTGACTGACATCAGTACTTTTCAGAGGGATTCAGAGGGACACAGCTAAAATATTTTTCACAATCAGGGACATCCCAGAAAAGTAGTCACAGTTAGGAAGTATGGCCTCTGTACTAATCAAATATGCCAGTGTTTGTCCTGCTATGATACTGTATGGGAGTTGTAAAGTGCCTCGGTAATGTTATTTGCTGCTAGAATGGCTGGTTCTCTTATCACACTCATGTAATGCAATTCCACAACAATTGCTGGTAAAGATCCACAGAAGAAGCTTTGTGTTATGGCCTTCCTATTTTTCTTTACATTCACTCATTGTAATGCATGATATATTTATTTCAGCACCGAATTATTGTATATCTGCTGTGTCTTAGTGGTATTTCATGCAGTCTAGTGTGTCCAAGGTCTGGGGTTCGAGACTGACAGAGGTATTTTATTTTGCTGCTGAGCAGAACAAAGGCCCTGACATACAGAGTGACTAAGGCACTTTTAAGCAGTTGTAAGCGGGTTTGTGCAGGTTTGCGCAATGCTTAGCAATACATAGCTTAGTGCACTTGAGCACACTTGCGCAAACCAGCTTACTACTGCTTAAAAGTGCTTACTCCTGCTAACCCCCACGCTAATTTCTTTGAAAGAAAAGAAAATGGGGAGATTGGAAAGTGATGAAAAAGGGGGAACAAAGAGGGAAAGACAGTATGAAAACCAGCTTGGGATGTGCAGGACAGGTGTAGGGAAGGTCCATAGCTGCCCATTTCCTTACCAGCAACAGTTGCACATATGTTAGAAATTTGGAGTGAAATTTGAAACCTTCCACCCCTGAGAGAGGGGTGAGGACAACAGAGTATGTTGTACTGCCAATTATAATTATTAATTTACATGTCCAGTGGACATGTGTGCGAAATGGGCAGCTATGTATGGGGCGTAATTTTTTTGTTTGAACAGATTGCCCTTTTTTTTTTTTCAGGTGAGAGTGGAAAGTGAGGTAGAGGAAGTAGGTATATTTGGGGAGGTAGGTTGGGGAGGTAAACAGACAAGACAAACAAAACGCATACAGGGGTGGAATATGACACATGGGGTGGGTGTACACAATTGACGGGGACGGATGTTTGGAAATCGCAAGCCCATGAGCCCACAGATGGTAACAGTGGAACTGAGATCCCCACCCATGGGCAGTCACCACTGCACCTTCACAATCCTGAGGGTGGCTGTGCTTGGGGCTGCATAGGAGGGGCAGGCCCACCCATGGGTTACGCCATTCTCGACTCGAGCTGGTGTAGAGGATCAGCGACTGAATGCTGGATCTCCCTACGCACCACAGCCCGGACCCTTCGGAGGGTGACAGGTGGCCCTTCTCCGCCCACGCTTGCATGGGGGGAAAAGCCCCATCCCCTGCAGTGGTTCCACCTGAAGGTGGCACAGGACCAATGGAGGAGGGGAGCCCAGCCTGGGCACCGGACCTGCTGGTGCCTGGTGCAATCGCCAGCTGAGGAGGGACAGGTGGGTCCGCTGGGACAGGCCTTCCCATATGTTCTGTGTTTAGGTGTGTTTGATTACAACATAGACAACAGCATTCAAAATTGGTTGTAACAGCATGCAGTAATATTCTCATTAACCCAACACACCAAGGTTCCAACAGTTGAACAGCAAGCATAACACATGCATATATTGAACGACAGTGGACATTCCAACAGCATGCAGGGATGATTGGTGGCAACAGGCCACCAAGATTGGGGTGTTTGAACAGGGCACATGCATCAAAGTTCATGCAGATATTTATAGAACAATAGGACATATGTCCCAACAAATGTTGTCAGATTAGACATACTCATTGAGGTGTGGAATTGCATTGTTTATGCACGTACAGTAGGGTGTAAACAAATACCTTCATTAACATCTTATAAGTACTTTTAATCTACACTACATTCCTATTGACTGCAGGTGTAGATCCCCTACATGTTTTATTACACTAGGCAACGTGCATTAGGTTGTGTAATGGGTTTGGCTAGTTGATTATATACCTGACCTATATCTGACATACTGACTGTCCAAGATGCAGATGTTACTGCTACATACTTAGATATTTTATGTATATTTGTATATCTAATTATCTGGATGTGTTCATGTGACATTTTCTGTTACATTTCTACAGAAACCTACATTTCATGTAGCACACTCACATTTCTGGGGTAGACATTAACAAGCTACTCATGTGCCAGATTTACCTATGCATGTTAGCCAATAACCAACTGTTGAGGACTGTATATATGCTTCACAACTACTGGCACTTCCTTCATCCACTTTATATGGGACTGCCCAACTGTGGGTTGACAGCACTTAATACAACAGTACTATTTATAAAATGCAAGGGTACAACAACATTTCAAAGTAAGTGACACAGACACACTCCAAGTATTATACCTTTATTAATTACATTACACACTTTTCTACAGGCTCTCTCATTTATTTGATATTACAGTGCATACAGAAGACTTATTCAAGATGTATTATACCTTTATTAATAGGTTACAACACTCTTTTTCAGGCTCACTCACTTATGTTATATAACAGTACATGCAGAGATATTATTCCGGACTTATTTTACCATTATTAATGGGTTACTACACTCTTTTCCTGGCTCTCTGACTTATTTTGTATAACAGTACATGCAGAGAAATTATTCAGGGCATTTTATGGCTTTATTATTGGGCTACAACACTTTTTTTCAGGCTCCCTCACCTATTTTATATAACAATACATGCAGAATAATACTAACCTGCCTGGTGGTGCAGCCTTAGCAGCCTAGCTGCATAGGCTTGCTGATTCACAGCATGAACACCTGCAGCTATGAAGTAAATGAAGGGATATTGAGACATACCTATCCATTATATAGACTAAATTAGCATGTCTTGCATACTTCATTCCATGGCTACCTACTCAGTAGTGGGTCATCTTGCATGTCACGGTCCTCCTGGATCCATTGGTTCAGTAGGTCCTGCTTCCATCTCTTCAGGTCTGCATGGTGGTGATGGACCTGCTCACCAGTCCGAGGGATGCCTGTGGCACTGGTGAGATCATGAGCTAACCGGTTCCAAGCCTCTGCTTTGTACTCCATCTCTTGGAACTAGCCCTGCAGGAGTCTTGACTCATGATGATGGACAAGGAGCCAAAGCATGTATTTCGCCTCCTTGATACCCCAGTGTTGCACTTGAAAGTCACTACCCTCTCCAGCACCAGACATTCTGACTGCAAATGGGAGCTACAATCAGTTATGGTGAGTATTCCCACCTATGGAGCTTAAATATGCTGCATTTCCCGCACTTTTTTGTGATTGGACATGCTTGAAATATCTCGGCTGAATGCAGACATGCTTAACAATGGTTAATCTTCCATTTATAAGTATATGTATGTTAACACTGCATGTTTATCCTAATCTGTCATGGCTTAGTGGTTCAGTACTTTGATTATGGTGCACAGTGTCCCGGGTTCAAACCTTCTCATTGCTTTTTATTTTACTACTGTCCAGACAGGCTGGGGGGGGGCGTGGCTGTGTTTAGGTGACTTTGCTCTACGTTGGCCCATGTTGCCCTACGGTGTGCTGGTTAGCGCGGTGCACAGCTCCACGCAAACCTATTGTGCTAGGTAGAGCACTGCTTAGCTATGGGCAGCTATATTGCGCTGGGTAAAGCGATGCTTATCTATGGGCAACTATATTGCCCTAGGTAAAGTGCTGCTTAACTACAGACAACTATATTGAGCTGGGTAAAGAGCTGCTTAGCTATGGGCAATTATATGTCAGGATCCTTCTTATATTTATATATATACATTTTGTTCACTGATACATAGGCCATTTCAATGCATTTTAGTAAAATTTTATTCATATATGTCAGGAATTATTTCATATACTAATTTAAACATAAAATCGAATGGGGAGTGGTGGGGCTTAAACCGTGAATACCTCCTCTTTGTGCGAAGGCTCTACTACTATGCTATTGCTATTTGGCTTAATTTGCATAAACATTTCTTATTATGCTCTTCGCTGTCAGAATTGCTAACTGTGGCTAAGCAATGGGCACACCCGCGCACACATGCACAAATACAGGCAACTATATTGAGAATGAAAAAGAAATAACATAAAAGTTTTACATTTTATAACTGTACTGGGGATTTACAATGTGAGGGAGTGTAGTGTTGTGTATGTAGACATTTGAGGGGACTCGCTCATGTGTGTTGACATTTCACACTTCAGACACTTGCAGAGGCATGGACCTCTGGACTGCTTGGCAGTCAGACATGTCCCCTGCCTTCCTGCGTGGTCCGTGTTATACTTGGAGTAGAGTCAGCGTGCCCTCATGAATATGCATGGCACGCTGACATCATACTGTTCAACTGCAGTTTCCGAGTAAGACTTATTTAGTCTTACATGGAGGATTTGTGAATCTGGGGGTATATTTTAGGTAGTACTGTTTATAAAATGCACTTTAACTTGTGGTCTGATGACTGGATTTCAAATACGATTGGCTGGCATTTTATATTTAAACTGACTAACATAGTTGATTTTATATTGTGTTGAGAAAGAATCTTGTGGATTTGAAAGCTTCATTATTAAATTGTTATTAAAGCAATTTTTGTTGTTGGCAGGGGAATAGAATCTAGTAATGAGGTTAGATGCAAGTGGGAGACTGCAAAGGACACAAATCACCCAAGAGAGTAGATTTATATATAACTATAAGAGACGTTTTGGCCTCCACGATGTTGGAGAAAGTTGATGTTTCACATAAAGCTATAGTTATTACTCTGTCAAATATGACAGTAAGTCTAGATTAGACAGAGTTCATTCTAACAAGGGAACATGAACTTGTGATAAAGGACATTAAAGCACATCTGGTCACTTACTCATTTCTATTGAAATTAACCCCTCTCAACTTAGTGAGGGAGCAAGACATTGACAATTTCCACCACACTTGCTGAGATACAATGAAGGAAAAGAGATTATGGAAAAACTAAAGGAAGCAATGAGGGACATAGAGAGAAGGAGGAATAAGCAAGGAAAATAAGCTGAGCTGAAGAATAATTTATTAGTGAAGTACTGAAAGTAGAAAGGAAAATGTTTGAGGAAAATAATAGGTTCGAAATGTTTAGACTTTCTAGAAGAAAAGACCTTTAAAGCAAAGGAAAGAAATATAAATGGTCTTAAAAAGGAAATAAAAGAATTGGAAAACAATATGCATAAAGTTATATAGGAATCTATGGTGAAGAGTCAGGTTGCTATTGGGCACTTATATTTTGACAGCACAACTAAATTACATAGACATTTAGCACTGAGGCAGGTGAGACAACAAAAGGAAGAGAGAAGTATATGGAAAATAAGAGTAAGTAAAACAGGCAGAATATAGCAAGATCCAGTAAGAAGAGATTAAAGAGATTTTTATGGCAAGTTATATAGGCTGCAGAAAAAAAACATGGATTGGAAGAGGAAAATTGAGATTTTTTTCCCCAAGAAATAAAATTATCTAAAATAGAAGGTGAAGAAAGTACCAACAGATGAAGACTACAGGAAAGGAAGTAACTGAAGAACAGTTAACATACAAAAATGGGAGGTCTCCAGGATCTGACAGGATACCTGTGAAAGTTTGGATGATGTGCAAGGAAAGTTTACTACTTATCTTGTGTAAAGTGTTTAATAGCATGGTAAGGAAAAGAGTATTCAAGACCCATGGAAGAAGCAGTTATAACCTTAATAACTAAAGGGACAGACCCAGTGAATCCAGAATCCTACCAAAGAAACTCATCACTACAAGGTACTTGTAGCCATTCTAACTAAGAAGCTTGCAATATTACTTAGGATTATATGGCACAATGTGATTTTGTAAAAAGGAGGCAGTCCATTGACAGTATATTAAAAAACTCATATAATAGATTAAGAAGCTGAAAGAGGTGGTAAGCAGGTAATATTAATAAGTCTATACACTGAAAAAACATTTGACTATGTATCATGGTTATACTTATGGGAAATGAGGTACAGAGTAAAATGTCCCATGGAGTTTATACTATTGATACTGGACTTATATAAGATTTCTAAGGTGACAATAAAAGATAATGGTATATTGATGCTTGAATTAGTTATTGGGGCTGTCCAAGACAGAGTTACCATTTTCACTTCAACTTTTCACCATATACTACAACCATTAGTAGAAAGAATAAGACAGGATAATATTAAAAGGTGGGAACGAGTAGAAAGAGAGGGAAAATTGTCTTTGTTTGCAAATGATGTCATTGTGTATTTGACAAATCCTAAATAAAATTTTCCAAAACTCTTTTGGGGGCGGTCTGCATAGGGAAAAAAAAATTAAGAATCTCTGATAGAAACATGGTTGAAGGTATGATAAAAGCTGTTTAATTTGATAAAGAGATGGGGGTGCTAACAATTGACCTGGATAATCGATCAAGAAGATATTCATAGTTCCCCTAATGTTATATGCCAGTCAAATAAGTCTGCATAATCTGGATCAGGGATTTTGGGCCTCAATTCATAAAGCAATGAAAAGATTTTTATGGGACAGAAAGATTCCCAGAGTCACTAGTTAGAATGTGACTTTGAAGAAGGAGGTTTTGCCTTGCCTGATATGAAGTCATATCATAAAGCTCCTCAACTGAGATTAGATTATATCATTCAAAACAGATGATATGAAGCAAAGTGGAAACATTAATGTTAAGTTGGGGAGAAATAGAGAAAGTGTAACAAAATGAACTTATGGTCACTGAAAGAAAATTAGCATTGGGACAACTAGAGAACATTTATAAAATAATACCAATTATTATGAGGAACAGAAAATTTAGTGAATGGAAGTTTGAGATATGGCCAATAGCAATGGGCAGTCATAATTTACAAATAGATACTTCAGTGATTAAAAATGGAAAGAGAAGAAAATTAATTATATTGGGAACAGCTAAGGATGGATGAAAAATAAATATTGTGAGAATAACTGGTAGGAAAATATAGAATCATCCAAGGAAAGGTACTGAAATATAGAGTTATATATTGTATATTTGAAAAGTATGATAAAGGGATGAAAAGAAAAGAAAAACAAAAAACAGAAATGGCCAAAATAATTTAAGTGAGGCAGTCAGAGACAAATAATAAAAAGGTTAGGAAACAAGCTGTATAAAGCATTGGTTGTTGGTGGTAGTGGTGGGGCCAACTGTGGTGTAATAATTAAACAAACAGAGACTTGGCAAAAACTAAAGAATGAGACAATGGCCACTGAGCAATGGACTGAAATATGTAAAGCCCTTAGATTAGCAACCACATTTACACAATTCAGGATATTTGTATGGAATTGGTTGCATAAATATTTCCACACACCAGATAAACTGAGTAAAACAATTATAGGCATGTGTTTTAAATTGGTTGAGATAGTCTATAGTCAGAAACAAAGGAAAAAAATATATATATATATATATATATATATATATATATATATATATATATATAGATATATATATATATATAGATATATATATACATACATACATTGGAGTTATCCAAAGTTAAGGGCATATAAACTTGATTTACATAAACTAGTCAACAGTATCAGAACAAGAAGAACTGCTGAAGGAAAGAGATTTTTTCTAAGTGTATATGGTCTTAAGAAAGCACCAGTTCATGTTAAGGCACTAATAACTTTAATACTATTAAGAGCAGGAAAAGTAATAGCAAAAAGGGGATATCTTCAATAGAACCATCTGTAAGATATCTGGCAATGCAAATGAATAATATTAAAGAAATTGAAATGAAAATATCCAGGGTCACAAAAACAAGGTACTTACAACAGAAGCTTTGGGATAAAAGAATAGGGATGGGAACAACTGCAAGAGTGAGTAGATTTCTATTAAAAGGACAATGAGTAAGTCAAAACTCAAAATGTGTGGACTGTATTTTTTGGTGGGAATCAGAAAAGGCACATGTATTTATGCTTTTATCTAACAGCTAGAACTGAATTTTATTAGAAATGTATATATATATATATATATATATATATATATATATATATATATATATATTATTACCAGTATTTTTGATATATGAATACTTAAAACTTTGTCTTTGTAACATTCCACTGTTTTCCTGCATATAAGTGAAAAGAGCTATACTATTTAACTGCCTCCTGTCCTTCTTAGAATCATAGTAATTCCATATATATCTTAATGTCTACTAACCTGCTTTAATTAATTAGTGGCCACTTCTTACAGCTTCACTGTCTTCCTCATAAACTACTTTTGCTCTTCTCCTTATAGCTCCCTTAATACACTGAATGATGAGAGGTTTATACTGCTCACTCAGCCTATTTGGATGCCCTCCCTTCATGGATCCTGCTTTAGTCTGAAAACTACAGTTAATTTACTTAAAGGAGCCTGCAGTGTATGTTATTAGTGATGTCAATGAATGTTTCCATTTATTTTTACTTGAGCTGATCTGTTAGTGATATGCACACTACTTGAACCCCTGATATCTTAATTCCCTTCTCTGTCAGACATTTCCCAACTAGTTCTGCCACAGCTTTTATGTACTTGGCCCAAAACTAATGCTGTCCCATCAATTTTATTCAGTAAATTATATATAAAATAAGACTTACAAAATAAAGATTTAAGAGGGCATATTCCAGTTTAGGGATTTGTCCTGAACTTACAGCTGCTGTCTGTTATGGCATGGTTGGCCTCATGGTTCAATCTTCTCTGCCCTAGCTATGCTCAGCTCACTTCACTCCCCTACCCCCATTCCCACCCACCCCCAGTTCAACTTAATTTATTTTTTACAAAACCACTCCCACTTAGACTATCTATCCAATCATTAAGCATTTCCCTAAACAACTTCTTAACCGTATTCTTACAACTACTCCCTTTCTTTCTTAGCTCCTCCCATTTACTCTGTACACATTTTCAATGTAGTCCATCCCATCTTTATTATTCTGCTTCCTCCCATCTAAACATTCCTGACACAATCTAACTGGATCTCTACCTCTTAGCTATTTTTTCCACCACTCATAAATAATCACTATAACACCTTTTGGTGACTTATACTCCTACATTTTTTCTAAAGCATGCAAATGTATGCTATTTACAAAACAGTGTTTCTTAGCTTTAAGCAGCTCACACACTACAAAATGCTTAACAACTATAGCATATTAATTATGCTTCTTACAATAGCTGCCCATTTCACAGCATATCACTGTCATCTGGTAATACCTAAATCCTGCTACAAAGCTACAGCCATAAACCACAAACGGTGCCAAACTTTTCATTTTGAAGTATCACCAGCTATCTTCAAGACCACTTTCATGGCTGCAGTGAATCATAAAATATATCAACATGTAAAAACACTCCAGATAATATCTCACTAAGACATCACAAACACATATCCACACTCATTCACACACTAATAAACTTAACCAAAAAGCTGACAATAAGTGGTCACATACAACCAAATCTTGGTCCTAGTTATTTCTTCTCCAACCACACTGAAATACTACATACACTTAACCTACCTCATAAAAAATCTGACCTTCTACTTCTAAACATTAATCTCAGAAGTATTGTTAATAAAGTTCATGAGCTTCAAGCTGCCCTTTTTCTTTACTCCCCAAATATAATCATTTTAACAGAGACTTGGCTACAGCCACATATTTCAGATAAGGAAATCACTCTTCCAGGCTACAACATACTTAGGGTTGATAGAAAGGAGAAAAGAGGTGGTGGAGTAGCCATTGTATTTAAGAATTATCTCATACTATAACCACTTAGTCTCAATATAACAATTCCTAACAACACTGAGATATTTCTGACCAAATTACAAATTAACCCTAACAAGTATATAACCATTATATCCACTGATATCCCTGCAGGCAATAATGTTTCCATAACTGAATACATCATTCAATGTATTTCAAATGACATTACACAGGAAACCATTATCATTTATTTATTTATTTTTTATTTATTTTATTTTACATTTATTGACCTGGATAGTCCGACTGGATACATGTTCATTTTCAGTGAAGGCCCAGGGAGAAAAGCTCCAAGATAATACTGCACATTGAATATTTAGTAAATGCTAGTTTCAAGCAGATTACAGTCATAATCATGGGTGATTTCAATACTGACTGGTTGACTTATACCTCACATAACCCCAGTAAGCATATCAGCCTCTATGACTTCGCTCAAATTATCCAAACCTCTACCAGAATAGACAAAAAATCAAATAAACAGTCTACCCTAGACTGGATCCAGACTAACAGACCCTCACATTATCATAGCTCTGGCTGTCTTCATGATAGTCTTAGTGACCATATTCCTACCTACCTGCTCAAGCAACACAGCAGCCCTGTTAAACTTAATGTGCAGCCCCAAATTCATAATAAGAAAGTCTGATAACCACTCTAAAATGCAACTGATCCCCTCTTGCAAATCTGCCACTTGATTATGCAGTTGAATTTTTTAATAGTACTTTCCTCAACACTCTTAACAGAATGGCACCTCTCAGAACTGTCCTTGTAAAAGCAAACTATGCCCCATAGCTGACTTATGAAACAAAAAACCCTCCTTGAGCAAAGAGATAAGGCTTGGGCCTTATGGAATAAGAATAAATCTTAAACTAATCATTTAGCTTATCAACAAATCAGAAACAAAGCCAAATACCAAATCAAACTAGTCAAAAAATTGCTGTACTAACCTACAACAGAAACATCAAAGAAATCCACAAACATTTTGAACCACAATCAAACAAATTCTCCATCCTAGACAACCTGCAACTACCTCCTCCTCTGCTATTTCAAACAGCTCACAGTTCATTGCTAAGCAATTCAATACATATTCTACTAAAAGTATTGTATCTCTAACTAAAAATATTCAACACAATCCAGAACCATCAACCAACAATAACAACAATTCTTTCACATTTCAACTCATCTCCACTAATGCCATAGAAAAACTACTAAAAAACTCACACCTACCATACCAGCAGCTGATAATTTACCTTCTGAATTCCTAAGAATAGCAGCAGAAGCCATTTTCTACCCTGTATCAATATTTATAAATTGGTCTGTTTCAGAACAGTTTGTCCCTTCAGTCTGGAAAACCTCGTACATAATTCCCTTACATAAAGGTGGGAAATCATCTGAACCTACTAATTATAAACTTATATCCATTCTATCCCCTCTTTCTAAAATCTTAGAAAGGTGTAAACATGCTCATCTTTTGTATTATCTCACAACCAATAACTTCCTGGCCAATTCTCAACATGGTTTCCAACCAGATTACAGCACTACTACTGCAACCATTAACTTTACCAATACCATAAACCAATATAGAAATGAAGGGAAAATAGTTTCAGCAGTATTTATGTACATGCCTAAGGCCTTTGATACTGTTTCCCACATCAAATTATCATTAGTTCTTACAAATCTAAAACGGAACCCTTCTGCTCTCTCCTGGTTCCAGAGTTACCTAAAAGGTTGTCAACATGCAGTGAAATTTCTACAAGACTTGTACTCCCTACTCCCAATCACTCTAGGTGTCCCTCAGGGTATCATTCTTGGTCCTCTTCTTTTCAGTATTTTTACAAATTACCTTAGTTCTGCCACCCCATTAGCTTCCATTATCCAATATGCAGATGACTCTGCAATTATATGTGCTGTTCCTACCTTACAACAGCTTTGGGTCATAACACAGAAATCTTTATCTGATATTGAAACTTGGTTGTGTCTAAACTGATGATCTTTCAACCCACCAGACCCTTTAATTCCTCTCCCACTTTCTACATCACTTCTTTTGACAATACTAAATTTTTTTCATGAACCACATAAAAAATATTTAGAGTTATAGTAGATAACAAACTGAGATTTGACTTACATATACCACAAACAATTAAGAAAGTGCACAAAAACTGGGAACCCTATATAGAAATCAAAATTTTTAACTGATAGTTCTAGAGTCACTATAGCTAGAACTCACCTCTTGTCAACTGTCCTCTATGCCTCACCCATTCTTACCAATCTTAAAAAAACTGACCTAGACAAACTAAAGACATGCTATAACAAAATAGCCAAATTTGCAACAGACTCCACATACAGGACACATCACTGCCTCACTCTAAAAAAACTCTACTGGCTGGAACTACCTCAGCTCCTGTGTTATAATCAGTTAACAATGGGTCATAAACTACTCTATAAGCCTGAGAAAACTCAAACTCTCCTAAACATACTATGTCCATAAACATACACTTTGCTCTACAAATAAGTACTTATTACAAGTTACTAAAGCCAGAAACTCTCCAGGACACTCCCTATACTCACTCTATGTAGCAAAAACCTGGAAGTCACTCCATCAGTATATTATATCCACTAACAGCGCTACTCAATTTAAAAAACTGCTTAAACGGTATTTATCAGACTCATGGCTGTGGTCATGTAGCACTCCAGGCTAACTATGAACAATTTATCTTTTCTTCTTCTTCTCTTTAGACTATCACTCTATTCTTTTTTCCACTCAGAAGCTTTCTTTATTGTTTCCACTACCTTTCCTAACTCTATACAAACATCTTTTCACTTACTTTCTCCAACAAATAGCTCATATTTCCCCTTTTCCTCATCATCCTGACCTCCTTTATTCATCACTTTACCTCTATCTTCATTTGCCAGCTGATTGACATCTTTATGTGGGTTCCAATTGTCCAGTCTTTCACTATATTTGATCACCTATATAGTTGTAACCACAGATTATCTTCAACTAACTATGTTTAATTATTTGCAATTGTGCAAGTACTTTAATGTATGATCTCGGTCATACCTTTTTACCAATGTATAACTATCACTTTATGTATATGTTTTTATTATGTAGTGTTACTGTGTGGAGCTTTTCTCCCCGTGCCTCAGCTGACAATGGGTTCTGCCCAGTCGGACTATCCCGGTAAACAAATGTAAAATAAATAAATAAATAAGTTTAAAAGTATTACTGTAAACACTGGTGTTGGGCTAGACTGTCTTTAATCTTAAAACTTGTAGAAGGTGGATATCATTCTGTATTATAAGTTTTAAGACTTGGTTCAGCCATCAAGTTATGAAAAAATGCACCATGTATGAGGTTTGCATGAAATGCAAGCTAATGTAAACTTAAAATAAATAATGCAGTTTGCTAAAACATGTATATTAAAGATGTCAAGGCCCTCAGCTCCTCTCTCTGTACTTAGTGTCTTAAAGACTGCACAGTAGTAATCTATGTTTTACCTGTCAAGCAGTGGAAGATCTAACGCTTTTTGACTTCCTATTCATTTGAAGAACAAATGTTTTCTCAAATTCCTTGTTAATGAAACTAAATCTTCCTTAACAGATAAATAAGACATGTGGTCATGATTGATTCTGATCTCAGTGTATTCCCACCTCTTTATCAAACTTGTACTAAATGCCAAGCAGTGCAGCACCCTTATACCTTTATGGTCAAGATAAATAGATGGGTAGACAAAAATTCTCCCCCAGTCTCTCTTATGCTGCCCTCCTTCTTACTGGAAGAAAATTCTTAATATGTTTTATTACCTATGCTTACAGTGCAATTTGATTGCTTAGTTCTTATGATTCGATGGACATAGTGGATAGCAGCTAGGACGTGTTAGAGGGCTATATCTCTCCGTTTGCATGGGAATGCCTGAGGATGCCACAGCGTGATCTGGAAAGTGATGCTGTGGATAGAGTAGTCCTGTCTCTCTGGTTAGCATTGTACCATTATGACATTAACTAAGGCAAATGGTTTAGATAATAATGAAAATATTGATCATGATGCTGAAAGAATCAGAACACTGGAGGCATGCGATTGTTCAAATGAACCACATCAGTTTCATGAAAAACTAGAAACAGTCTCTTGAGAAGTGCGAGTGAGTGTGCATGTGTGTTTGTGTGCGTGTGTATGTGTGTACTAATACACATACACACACACACACACACACACACACACACACACACACACACACACACACACACACACACACACACACACATGCACGCACACACACATTAACACATATATATGGATATATCAGTTATGATCGAATATACCCACTACTGACTGGCAAAATGTTGATATCAAAATGTTGAAAATGATGATACCAACATGCCAGTATGCATGCTATGAGAATGTAAACAAACAAAAACATTTTTTTCAGGGGGCAAGCCCCTATTCATCCCACCATGAGGGGTTGTGTCCACCACACCCGTGTTAATTATATATACTAAATCTGAGTCTACATAAACATGAGGTAAGGGCATATTCCCCAAACCCAGGAATTGTACAATCTCACATACCTATTCATCAGCTGCTTAGTCAATCATATGGGGTCAACTAAACAAATATTGACCAAACACACATTTGGCATACTGTACCTATAGGTTCATAGTTTCATAGGAGGTTACTAGGCTAATGGCCTTAGGGCCTTTACAAACCTAGCCATGTTATACTTGTGTTCCCTAACTGACCTTGCTAAGGTAGTCGTTATTCATAGAGCATATCTATAATCAGCACTGACTGCCCCTGTCAATGAGGAACATAGGTTGCCATGTCCAGGGTGAAATTATGGTCTTCCATCCATTTGTCTAAGTTGTGCTTGAAATAGGGTCATTGAAGAGCTCTGTTTCACATGAATTGGGAGTTTAATCTAAAAGAATAGCAATCTCTGAGATAAGTATCTGTCTCTCCAGCATGTTCTATTAATGTTACAAACTAGGTTGATATACATAGAGCAAGTGACTCTTGTCCCATTTGAATTGCGGATGTGCTGCATTTCCATTAGGATAGGGTCAGAGATTGCTCTGTAGGCCAAGCACATCTCAGCAGCCTGTAGGATAAAGAGTAAAGTGACAGAGCTTTCAGTCTTTCCATGTAGGTCATGTTTTGGAGGCCCTGTATTTTCTTGGTGAGAAGCCTCTCAGGTTTCTACAGCTGCTGCAGGTGTCTAGTGAGGTACATGCAAAAGGGAGCATTGTACACTATTAGTGGTCTGATAAGGGTTGAGAACAGAGGAGTTATAACATTCTTAGTCTTGGATGCGATGCCCTTACTTATGAGATGCGCACTGTAGAAGGATTTCCTTACCACTGTGGATACATGGTGAATGATGTGTCCTGTGCTACAAATCTAACACCACTGGGTTTGAGCTAATGGGGGTGCTATCAATATTGTAATTTGCATGGACATCTTCTTTGCCAAAGGGGATAATAATGCACTTTTTTTTGTTTAGTTTTTAATCCATGGCTTTGGCACCAATCATTTGTCTGGGATAGCCCCTTTTGTAATATGTTAATGTCATTTGGGGTCTCAGTGATTGCCCCAGTTTGAATCATCAGTGAGCTTGGTAAGGCACAGGACATCTACTTTAATATGGACTTCTGAGAAATAAATTCAAAACAGCAGGGAGCCTAGCAGAGATCCTTTTGTTATGCTACTGATAACTGTTCTACTGGTAGAGGTGAAATCCTCACCTTTGAAAGTATGCTTTCTGCTGGTGAGCCAGCTCGCTACCCATCTAGTTACATATAGGTTAATCCACAGCTGGGAGAGTTCCTTGATGATACCTCAGTGTGGGATTGTGTCAAAAGCCTTAGCTAAGTCAAGATAGGCAGTATGTATTGTTTTGCCATCATCCAGGGCTTTGGTGGCATTCTCTCTCTTTATATACATCTAACTATATCGATCTATGTATGTTTCTATGTATCCGTCTATCTATAAATATATATATATATGTATATATATATATATATATATATATATATATATATATATATATATATATATATATATATATATATATATATATATATGGGTCTATATTATAACATCAAAGTCTTACAACTTTGAATGTTATAATATTGAACCCAGTAGAGTGAACGCTGAAAACAGCGAATCTGCAGAACACCGAATACTTTCTAGGGAAAGGCCATTTTTGCAGCTTCGCTATTTTCTAGATTGTGGAGCGAAGGTTACGGACCGGATTAAGGTATGTGTGGGAATGAAGGTGAGTGCACGAGTGGGCGTGGGTTAGGCGAGTAGGGTTAGGGTGTGGGTCAGGTAAATGTGCGAATGTGTGGACGTGAGGGTTACGATGGAGTAGGTGAGTTAGGGTTAGGGAGCGAGTAAGGTGAGTGTGCGATAGTGATGGAACTTAGGGTTATGTTTGGGTTAAGGCAAGTGGATAGCTAGTGGTGTATATATGGTTTAGTGTAGGGTTTTGTGAAGTGTGTGTGGATTATTTATTTTGGTGTGCTTGTGTTGTGTGTACGTTTGTTGGAACAGCAAATTTTCTCCCTGGGAAAAAATTTGCTATTCTGACTGTTTGGTTTTTCTGGAGTTTCGCTCTACTGGGTTCGATATTATAACATTCGAAGTTGTAAGTCTTCGATGTTATAATATAGACCTATATATATATATATATATATATATATATATATATATATATATAGCTAGATAGATATAAATTTAAATATATATATAAGTCCAAAAGAGTCAAAATAGGATCTAGAAAACTAAAGGTTCGCATTCAGCAACCAGAACAAGTGAAGAAAGTAATAGCAAAATTCATACCACCACACTGTAAAATGCCAGTTATTTACTAAGACACCCAACGTCAGCGCTTTTGGGTGAAATACCCTTCATCAGACAATTTAAAAATAAACTGAATCATATTTAAAACACAAAGTAGCCAATCACAATCAATATTCAGCCCTCCTCATCTTGACTGTGGGATTAAAAGGAATAACCCCATTCATCCCAGGTGGTCTGTGTGCAAGTGAACATACTGGGCATACCTTTGATTTTATGGTGTTACTGTTAAGTTATCCAGGAAAGGGGCTGGCATAGACAATTTGACAGAATACTATGAAAGTAAATGGATTATAGAGATGTGTGCACACATTTTTGTTATTACTTTCTAGAGATATATATATATATATATATATATATATATATATAGAGAGAGATATATATAGATATGGATTCACTATGTAATTTCGAAATACTGACATCCCGCATTTAAGTATTTCGAAATTACATAGCTGAACACACAAAACACTGAAACCCTAAAACAGCAAAATTCAAAATCCTGACTGTACACTACAGATACAGCACATGCAAACGCATACACACAACTTCCCCCCAACTGAAATATATTATCCTACACTACAGATAAGCAGGGATGCAAGCCCTCCTGCACCCCCCTACTTATATATACTAACTCTGAGATTGCACAATCAGACACACACAGGTTACTTACTCTCACACATTGTACACACACTCTCACACCCACATCACAGTCAAAACACACACTGACATACACTAAAGCCCCTAACCAACACACATACACATACATACATACCCAAACTCACATCTTACCATTCACACACCACAACACCACAAGCTCTAATTCAAAATGCCCATACTTCGGGATTTTGAATTTTGCACTTCTGGTATTCCGGGATTTCAAGACTTTGCTGTTATAATTTCAAAATACTGAAATTTGTGATTTCAGTATTTCAAAATTAAATAGGGAACCTATATGTATATATATATATATATATATATATATATATATATATATATATATATATGTAGATAAATATATGGATCTACTTCTAAAACTCAAAGTTTCAAAACTTTGAACTTCAAATGGTCAGTACTAGTAGACTGAAGTTTTGAAACTTCGAAAAAAAATATATATATATTTTTTTTTTTATGTTTGCCCCTGTGCACCCACCACACCCGCTAGTAAATAAATATATCAATTCTGAGATCCCACTACAGTGAAGAAAATGGTAAATATCACATTCCGAGCTGTACGTCAATCTCTATTCAAAACATTAGAAGTTTCAAAACTTTGATCTTTTGGTCTCGGCCTTTTGAAGTTTGAAGTTTTGAAACCGAGCATCTGAAGGGGATCGATCGATATATATATATATATATATATATATATATATATATATATATATATATATATATATATATATATATATATATATATATTAAATATACATAAATAGTTACATTGCTCCCTATTAAAATGTCAGCACTCGAAATGCAGAGTACTGACAAGTCAAAAAACAACTGTAGAACAGTGAATCTCAAAAACCACACTTCTCCTTTAAATTTAATTTTTGTTGGGGCCAGGATACTCTATTTCTTCTTCTACTTTCAGCTACTCCCATTAAGGTTCACCACAGAGAATCACTGGTCCACAGAAAGGGTGGCAGTAGAGTTTTATGGTGTCGAGTTGACAGTCTGGCGCCCAACCTTCCACAGAAGGCACACACATGCACACACACCTAGGGCCAATTTACAGTGTCCAATTCACCTACAGCATGGCTTGGGATTGTATAAGAAAAACAGAGCTCCCAGAGGAAACCCACATGAATTTAGGGAGGACATGCAGACTCTGCACAGAAGGCACCCCAGCTGAGAATTGAACTGGAGAATCTCTTACTGTGAGGAGAAAACGATAACTGCTGCATCACTCTGCTGCCTGGGGATATATATATATATATATATATGTTTGGGAGGTATATATATATATATATATATATATATATATATATATATATATATATATATATATATATATATATATATTATATATATATATATATATATATATATATACAGCACTGTATCTCAGAGAAAAGAGAATATTTTTTTGGAAAATGCCATCTCAGGCCTAGTATCGGCCATTCAGTCAACATGATTAGTGACTTGCTCTAGTGGGTCATGATATTTAAAATGGTTACCTACATATATATATATATATATATATATATATATATATATATATATATATATATATATATATATATATATATATATATAGGTATATGTATGTTTTTATGTATACATACATATCTAATTATCTCTCTGTCTATAGATAGATATGTATATATAGTGGTATGTTGGGGCCATTAGCTCAAACCGTACACATGGTTTAACCAACTTCTCCATCATATCTGACATGCATCAGGGATAAACCATTCAGCTATAAGGTGCAATAGTACAATTTAGTTATTGTACAATTTGAAAAAAAATAATTATAATTCATAAAGTCATCTCTGAGGCTCTTAAACACAGTATGAGTTAAAAAGTTACGGTGCCTTGTTCACTGATTTACAATAAATAATTCTGTCCTGAAAATTTTCATGAGTGCCATTCTCGCAGGAACTCACAGGTAACTTTGTTTTTATTTTATCTATTCAACTTACCCAGACTTCAGCATTTTCTTTACAATGGCAGCTTGTCTCCATTTCTGAATGTACTAAGATTTCTCTTCTGTTCTAAAGATAACTCCCAGTAAATTTCAAGTTCCATGCTAGGTTCCCTGTGTTATGCACTTTTTACCTTTTCTTCATTTTTAGCTGTGCTATCTACAGCAGCCACTCTAAGAATACAACTATGCCTCTGAATATCAGGACTATTTTTAATTCATCAGTATCACTTTCTTCTGGAAACCTATGTTGCTGCATTTTTGCAAAATCTACCATATTTCCGTCTTGCATGATAGCAGCTTTATTTTCAATAAAACCTATTTTTACTTTTCAGCTTTCCAATGCATTGTGTTTATACCTTCACAACAAATTTCAACATGGTCCTACCCCATAATTTCCAAAGTGCAAGCAGTTTTTGCATTCCTAAAACTGCACATTCAGATAGTTTTCTTTCTTGTAATGTACAACAGCAATGTCTTTCTACTGCCATGGGGTCCAAACTTTAGAAATATTACCTCATCCTTCTTCAAAGATGGACAGCAAATAATACCTGATGTCTACACAGTTTCCAATGGAATGCCCCTTTTATTTCTAATAATACCTCAGCTTCTGTTTGGTTCAAAATGTTACAACAGTCAAGACCTAGTTTATAATTGATCAATGCACTTATTTCAGTACCTTTTTCTTCAAATTCTATACTGCAATTTTGTCAGTATTCTTTATAGCATACAGTTCCCAGCATCTTGTCTTACAGTCCCATTAAAAATGCATTAATGAAAAGCAACTTTGAAAATACCTTTTGTGAACCATTCAAACAAAAAAGCATCATTCTGGTCACTAGTCTTTCCACAGAATCCAACAATATTTGTAGAAGTGTAAATAAAAAGTCTTGCACCTCCTTTTAAACAAACACTTTTCAATAATACTAGTTATCATAGCATCCAAAAACACAGCTTCACAGCTGATGTCCTTCCATATCACTGGTGCAGTTTTCTTCACTAAAGGGATCCCCGGCCAAGGATAGCCCAATGTCCGGCCAGTAAACTAAAACCTTAGGTTTTCCAGGATATTGTACATCACATGTATGCTCCCCCCTCGTGACAGAGGGCATAAAGGTGATGTATGGAAGTATAGACCTCAGAACGTCTTTGCTGCCAGTCTCCATCTTCAATTGTCAGTCTGAAAGATCCTTTGCTAATGTTGGTTACCAGGACATTTTCAGATAAGTGCCCCATTTGGGTTTTCTTCTTATTTCCCCAGAAGGACCATCATGAGCATTGTTTTTTTTTGCTTAGGTGCTTCTCATGGCCATTTGTCCCAAAGTCCCTTCATAGTAGTCTCTCCTCTTGTCTAGCTACCTGAAGAACTAGCATCTAAAATTGTTGGCAAAGGGTGCTATGGTGGATTTATCCTGTCCCAACGGGCAGCCATCTGCCAAGAAGAAGACTATAACATTAGGTCAGATTTGGCTGTGGTACTACCTATCCTGGACATCTCTCTCAAGGCTGGTGAATGTTCGGAGGATCATTTGGTTCTTCTCTTGGATTCCTCTGCTGCACCTGCATTGGAGGACAGCATGGATCTGGCTTCGCGCATATTCTCAGAGTCTCTGCAGACATCCAATGCAGATGTTGAGTGGGAAATCTTGGCTGACCATATCAAATGGATTGAGGGGCATTGCACAGATTCTTGTTTGGGAGGAGAATCCCACTACATTGATTGAATGTCTGCAAGGGGATGAACCTCCTAAGTTCTTTAGGTTTGATGTCCCTCTAAAGAAGAAGCAGAAAACTAAACACATTTCCCCTGTTTCCAAGGATCCCCAGCATGAATGGCAGGATTTTACACATGATTCATACCTTTCAACTGTTCAGATTTTTGCAGAATGTCCAGATATTTGCCTCATATTTTTGGTCTGTTCCTCATAAAATGTGTGGTTTTCTGGCAAATCACTTAGATAATCTGAGGATTGAAGTCACTGAATAATGACATGCATTTGAGTTTCAGACTTCAAATCCTTCAGAACATGTATGTTAAAACAAACTCTTTTATTCTAGCAACATTTTAAGTTTATAAGAGCAATATTTAAAATCTGTCCCTATTTTTGGGCCTTTGTTCCCTCATTATGTCAGGCTTTGTACAGATTTCTAGTACCTAGAAGTTGAGAAGTATGACAGGGTTGTTTAATGCACTTGTGGCCTTGAAGCATCTCCAGAGAATTTCTGTTCCTGTCCCCCCTTTGTTCATCTACTCTACTTAAGAGGCCTAGGGAGCAGGACTCTTCTGATGAACAATTGGACTCAGGGGAAGAGTCCTCGGCATACTCCTCTCAGATTTCTTCTCCATTGGACTTTGGTTCTGAGGATGAGGATTCCATTTGCCCAGATTCTCTCTTTGAGGAACTCTCTTTTGGGGATACCATCTCTTGTATTATAGAATTCTTTAAATGAGACTACTCTCAGGTTTCTGACATCTAGAAAATGTATTATGAACTCCTCCAGATGGAGTTCCCTAAGTCCTTAGCTATTCCTCCTTTCCCAGCTGCCCTGTTGGATGGACACTTTTTCAGCAGGTTCTCAGGCTCCTGATTCCCAACCTTCAGCCCTTAAAAAGCCTGACAGGTTTTATAAGGTATGTGATGACAGTACGTTTCTCTACAAATGTCCCTCTGCTGACCCCTCTGTTGTGTCCGTCTCTTCTGACAAACCTTCCAAGCTCTTGCCTTTTACTAAATTGCTTCCTTCTGACAAGGACAGTAGGGCCATGGAATACCTGGGCTAAAAGGTGTATACTGCTGCTACCCTGGCCTTTTGGGCTATTATTTATCAGACCCATATGATTAGGTTTGTCTTAGCATTTCTTCCTTCCCGATTCTGAGGTGAAGGTTTCGGCCCACTCTTTTCTGGGCTTCTTTTCCCAAGTGGCTTGGCATTCTATTAAATGTAGTTATGATTGAGTTTATGATTCTTCTGGAGATGATGCTTTTGGTACTGTGTTGAGTCATTATTTTTGGCTTCACCCCCACTTTTGCTTGATGACATTAAAGCAAAATTGATGGATGCTCCCTTGATAATAAAAATCTTTTTGGTTTGGCTGGTGATGAGCTGCAAGAAAATGGCAAGGCCTTGCAGGAATTGAAAAATATTTTTGTTTTCCTTTTCCTAATTTTCAGAGGAATTATCTCTCCAAACCTGCCTTTCTGCATAGACAGTCACGCCTTCCTCCCAAAGGTAACAAGCATTCTAGATGGGCTTCTCCTGCTAAGCCTACTCAGTCTCCTGCTACTTGATAGACTCTTTTTCCAGATAAGCCAGGTTCTGCATAATTATCTGCTTCCCTCCATCTTAAGTCAGTTACCTCTTTGTCTTTCCTTGTCTCTTCTCAACTGGTTAAGGATCACTGAGGATTCTTGGGTGCTGTCCATCATCCATCAGTGATACTTCATAGTGTAGAAATTCCTTTCTCCTTTTTTGGGCATTCCTAACCTCCTCAGGAACAGCTGCCTTTCTTTCCAGATGTACTTCATTGCCTTTTGTCTCAAGGCACCATCCAAGCAGTGTCTGCTCCTCAAAAAGGGAATAAGATATATTCCAAAATGTTTTTGTTTCCAGGAAAGAAGGCATTTGGAAGCCCATTTAGGCCTTTCTCAGCTCAACATCTTTCTGAAGATCCCTTCTTTTCAGACGTTGTCCCTTCACAATCTGTTTCCTCTTCTTCTTTTTCAGGCTTTCCTGGTCTCTCTGCATCTCAAGGATGCTTATCATCACATCTTTATTCATCTCTGTTTCAGGAAATATTTGTGTTTCTCTGTTCTTCCCTGTATTTTCAGTTCTCTGCTTTGCCCTATGACCTCTCTATTGCCCCAAGGTTTTTCACCATATGCCTTGCTACTGTGATTGCCTTTTGAAGGATGAGGGGGGATACAAATATTTCCTTATCGGTACGGCCTGCTCATTCAGGCTTCCTCCCCATAGACCTTGTTTCAGCACCTTCACTATGCTATTTGCCTCTTGCAAAGCCTAGGGTTTATGATAAATTTTCAGAGCTCCATCCTGACTCCTTTTCAGATCACATTTTTCTCAGTTGCCGGCTCCGGAACATTCCTATGCTGGCCTCCATGACACCTCCCAAGGTTCTTGCTCTAATTGCCTTTTTTCAGTCCCTTCTTTCTCAAGTCTCATTTACAGCCAGAGAATTTCTAAGGGCTCTGGGATTTATGGCTTCCACCATTCCTATGCCACCTCTAGCCAGTGTACATATGAGGAAGCTACAGTGGTTCCTAAAGTCAGTATGGGTCCAACACTGGCATCCTCTAGACTTTCTTGTCCCTCTTCTTCCATGCCTCAAACTAGAGCTTCATTGGTGGATTCATCAGCTGTCTCTCACCCCAGGGCTTCCTTTGCAGCCCCCAGTCCCTTTTCAAGAACTTTTTTCGGATGTCTCAGACATGGGGTTGGGTGCTTCTTTCGGCACTCTCAAGGTTCAGGGTCTGTGGCCCAATAATCAGATGTCAGACCACATCAACATCAAGGAGTTGAGAGCTCTCCTTTTAGCTCTTCGTGCCTTTCATACTATTTTTCTTCCAGGGCCTCTCAGAATCTTTACAGACAAAACCATAGTGATCTGGTACATCAACAAGCATGGGGAGACATGAGCCTACCTTCTGTGCAGACTAGCTCTTCAAGTTTTGGATCTAGCTGTCCAAAACACGTGACTATTCAGGCTGTTTATATTATTTCAGAACAAAAGATTGTGTCAGACTCTCTGAGCAGGTCCATAATGCAGGCTTACAAGTGGATGCTAAACAGATGTGTGTTTTTGGACATTGTCCAGTAGTGGGATACTCTTCAGGTAGACCTTTTTGCCTCTCCTGTGAACAGACAGTTCCATCTTTTTTGCACCAGAAAGTTCCAAGTCCTCTGGCCTGGAAGGTAGATGCCCTCTCTTTTTCTTGGAAGGGACTGTTTCTCTCCACTTTCCCACCCCTTCCTCTCACACCAAGGGTCCTGCTCAAGATAGAGCAAGACTCCCGCAAAATCTTGTTGGTGACTCCCTTTTGGACCCGACAGCATTGGTTCTTCTTCTTCTGCCCCTAGTCAAGGGTAATCACCACAAGTTACCTCACATGATGGATGTACTCACACAAGAGAAGGGGTCCATACTGCTCAACCTGTCAGTGAAAGAAATCTGGACAAAGCTAGAAATAATATGGGGAAAAAAGCCTCAGAATAAGGACAGATTAAAAAAAAATTGTTCCTACAAACTTAGAAAATTGCTAGAATAACAGGCTTTGAATTATTTTGCATTTTCTGAAGGATATGAAGTCTAAAACCCAAATGACTGTCATTATTTACCATTATTTAGTGACTTCAAACCTCAATAATTTGCCAGAAAAAACAAATTTTATGAGGAACAGACAAAAAATATGAGGCAAAAGTATGGACATTCCAAGAAAATCTTGACAGCTGAAAGGTATGCAGGGGTCTCTTATCCATCCTCACTTCTCCAATCTTCAATTTACACTGTGGATTATAGAGTTTTGATCCCTTTTAGGAACCTTTTTTTCTGAGGACATGCTTTAGGTTATGCAGGAGCCCAAGAAATCCACTACCAGGAAATCATATGTGTCCAAATGGAAGAGATTTTCTGTTTGGTACCTTTCTTGTAACCAAGTTCCACTTTTTGTGGAGATTCGTCTGATTCTCTTTTATCTGTATGAATTGCTCCATGATGGTTTGGTGTATTCCTCAGTTAAAGCTCACATTTCCAGTTATTTCTGCTTGTCTGCCTTTGATTCCTCCTTTGGCATCAAGGTTTAAGGTCAAACAATTTCTTAAAGATGTCCGTCATATTAGGCCTCCCTGGCAGCCTATTCATTCTTCCTGGTATCTTAATTTTTTTCTTGAAAAATTGACTCATGCTCCTTTTGAGCCTGCAGATTCAGCTTCCTTGCAGCATTGTACATGGAAGACTGTTATTTTGGTTCTTACTTCAGCTAAAAGAGTGTCTGAGCATCAGACCCATATGACTGCTCCTCCTTTTTTGGTTTCCCTTAGGGACATGGTGTGTCTTCATACTAATCTTTCTTTTATGCCCTAGATGGTTAGTAAAGTGCCTCTTAATCAGCCTATTCATTTGCCCACCTTTTTGTCCTTCTATGCAATCTGCTAGTGAGAAGATTATTTATACCTTAGATTTGCATAGACAGCTCAAGTTTTATTTGGATAAGACTAAGGCCATTCGCAAATCTGAACAACTTTTTGTTTCTTTTCATCCCAGATGTTTAGGTTTGGCTGTTTCCAAGCAAACTATTTATTCATGGCTCTCTAAGGCCATTTCATTTTGTTACTCCTTTCATGGAAAAACCTTTCTGCTTCTGTTATGGCTCATTCTGCCAGGGCTGTGGCTTCCTCTAGTGCTTTTGCTAAAGGCTTGGATACCAATTCCATCCTTGAGGCTGCTCCTTGGACATTTGTCCATACCCTTACTAAGCATAACAAATTAGATATTGTTTCCAGGGCAGGAGCTGGCTTTGTCACAGCTATCCTGCATGGCTTTCTTGAGGGTTCTTCTGGGCCTTCCTCCTTCCACATTTCCTTTTGATCTTTTATAGTCTCCCTTTATTGAAGAATACTGCAACAGTAATATCAAAGGACATAGTACAGTTGTGTAAAATCTTACCATAACAGCAGTTGTCCTTCTCTTCACTGTTGCAGTATTCTCTCCCTTCCTCATCCTTTTTTTTCCCTTCTGGATGCACATGTTCCTCATTTTCTCATTGGACTGTTGCTCCTCCTGGGGCTAATTACTGCTGAGGTCTGTACATCCATACGTCACTTTTATGCCCTATGCTGTGAGCAGGAAGCATACATATGAAGTGCAATGCCCTTGAAAACCTAAGGCTTTGGTATACTGGATGGATGTTTCACTACCCTTGTTAGGGGATCCCTTTAGTGAAGAATACTGCAACAGTGAAGAGAAGGATATCTACTGTTATGCTAAGATTTTACATAGCTGAACATTACCAACCTCTGACTTATACAAGCAACAAGGTTGTCTTTTAATTTCATAGAAAACTTTTTTTAACTATGAATCTGTCATACTACATTATTTAATGGGTTTCAACACACATATGCAAAATGAATTGTAATTCACTTCTGTTCAACAATATCTTTCATGGATTTAACATGCATTTCTCTGACTTGCAGCAATTAACACTTTCAGCAGCTTGTTAAGATTTCACTGGAGCACACTATGTAGTTACTTGCTTTAGATTTGCTTATATCTGTTTTGTACAACTTAACAAGTACTATATTAAAAAAGCTCATAACTACCCGCATTACTTCTTTTACAACACAGTTCATAAGATTTGTGTTTTACAGCAGAATTGATGATATGTGTTTTTATCAGCGTTGTTGTTTCATTGGGGTACACAAGCACTGCTTTTTTTATACTTACTGGCAGAGCTTCTTCAAAACTATAGTTGCTTATTAGCATTTAGTGCAGTATAACTCATTACATCCAAGTGACATCTCAAGGTGCATCTGCAATTACCTCCTACTGATGCATCTAGGTGTCAAATATTGCTTGTTCATATTTGCATAAAAAATTCCAAAACCATGATATGTATAAGGTTTTCAAGGATTTCAGCTTAGAGCTTACACAATAGCAAACTCAAATGCATTAATGCAATGCAAATGCAATATTACCCATCTAAACCTCCACGGCTTTACTCAGATCATTGTCACTCCCACCAGATTTAGCAAAAATAGAGTCAAAGATAGTATCCTCGATTGGATACTTATTAACAACCACCCCTAAAAGTATCATTGAGGTACAGTACCCGATGATCTAAGTGATCACTGCCTTACCTATATTATTAGGCTCAAAGCCGAAATTCCCAACCAGCCCACCTACAAAACTATAAGAAACGTCAGGAACTTTAACCTTGACAACTTCCAAAAAGAACTCAAAGCATGTAATTGGAATGTCTTGAAATGACTCCCATTGCAAGAAGCAGCTGAGTACTTCAATACCAAATTTCTGGCTATCCTTAACCACCATGCTCCTACCCATACCATCCATGTAAAATCCACTGTTGCAACATGGCTATCTAAAGAAACAAAAACCAAAATTAAACTAAGAGACAATGCCTGGGCCAGGTGGCAATGTTACCAAAGCCCCTATGGACCAAGTAAGATACTGGCAGCTAAGGAACCATACCAAAAAATCTGTCATTCTAGACAAAAAAATTCACTACACCCTCCTACAACAAAAATATCACCTAAAACCTCAAAAGTTCTGGGCTGGTATTAACAATCTTCTCCACCCAGGCCATTCTGCCACTCCTACCCCATCAGCTGCCCTTGATAAATCCCCTGTTGAAATTGGAAACAGCTTCATCTCCTTCTTTACTGAAACTATCCAGTCTCTAGCTACCCATCTCACTCCAACAGACACAAACACCGGATCTGGCACATCTAACCCTGATCCACCCAGCACCCAACCCACCTTTACCTTTCAAACTGTACCTGCCAACCTGATCCAGACCTTACTCAAAAAGCTAAAACCTGCACTAGCAGCTGATCATCTCCCAGCTGAATATATTCAAAAAGCACCTGATGCTATAGCACTTCCCATTTCTATTCTGATCAACAGATCCATCTCAGAAGGATCCATCCCAGCAATATGAAAAATATCACGTTATACCTCTCCATAAAAGAGGAAGTTCCATAGAATTATCTAACTTTAGACCTATAGCCATTCTTTCACCACTAGCTAAATTCATGGAAAGATGCATACACAAACAAATCATGCACTTTCTTATTCAAAACGGAAAGCTCATTGATTTTCAACACGGCTTTAGGCCATTCCACAGTACAAACATGGTTCTTCTATCTTTCTTTAATGTCATCAGTCTTCATCATAACAACAACAAACTATCTTCAGCACTCTTCCTAGATCTCTCAAAAGCTTTTGATATGGTCAACCATCAGCCACTGCTCAAAACCCTACAAACCATTGGTTTAGACTAACATGCAATACTATGGTTTCACTCCTACCTAAACGGTAGACAGCAGGCTGTCTTATGGCAGAGCAAGCTTAAATCCCAACTTCCTCTAACCCTAGGTGTCCCACAAGGGTCAATACTAGGTCCCCTTCTTTTCTCTACCTTTATCAATGATCTGCACACCACCATCCCAGGAGCCACCTGCATCCAATATGCAGATGACTCAATGCTAATATGCTCTGCCTCCTCTCCTACACAACTTCTAACCCTCACCCAGATCACTTTCAGCATGGTAGAAACATGGCTAGCTAATCACCGCCTGCTTCAAAATCCTAACAAAACCAAGCTACTACTTTTCTCCCCTAACTGTAGACTTTCTCCTCCTTCCTTCAACATCAAATCTAGCAATATAGGTTCATAGGTAGGTACTAGGGTATTGGCCCTAGGGCCTATACAAGCCTAGCCAAAAAGACACCCTGGCTTTTGCCACCCAAGAAAATTATTTTCCTGTGCCCCTGTCAAGCAGAACCACAGAAGTGATCCCCAGGGTGAATTTCCTATTATCCATCCAATCATATAGGTTCATAGGTAGATACTAGGCTATTGGCCCTAGGGACTAGATTAGTACTAGGCAAACTGCCCTTGTGGGCCGTTTTAAGCCTAGTCAATTACCCCATGTAAGAATCAAACCCTGCACTTTATGTCTGCAAGTTAAACACCTTAATGACACCATTCTCTCCCCTGATGACCATACGAAGCTTCTAGGTGTAATAATAGACAACAACCTAAAATTTGATAAACATGTCAATCACACTAAGTCCATCAACAAAAAAACTTGGCTCACTGTACAGAACCAAACCTTTCCTCACCCCTCTAGCTAGGGTAGCTATTGCAAGATCACACCTCCTCTCTACCCTTATGTATGCCTCCCTTGTACTCACCAACCTATCCAAAGCCAATCTCAACACATTATCAGGATGCTACAATCATATAGCCAGATTTGCTACAGGCATGGCTTTTAGGACCCACCATTGCCAGAACCTCAAAGCACTGGAACGGCTAGAGTATCCTAACCTTCTACAGTTCAACCAGCTTATAGTAGCATATAAACTACTCCATCAACCTGGTAACACCCCTGCCTTCAAAAATATTCTCACCCCTCATAGTGCCCCCAGGCTATTATGCTTAGCTGATAAACTAATGATACTGACCCAAAAATCCAAAAACTCTGCAGGCGATGCTATATTTGCCAACTCAACTGGGAAAATCTGGAATCTACTCTCTACTACCATTACCAAGGAAGCCTCACCACCCCTATTTAAAAGAGAACTCAAAAAATACCTCACATCTCATTGGCTGTGCTCTTGTTCTAAACCTGACTAACAACTTCACTAATACATGTCTTGCTACCCAACCTGCTGTTTAGCCAAGTATCTATGCCTCATAGCATTTGAATGTCTAAGCATTGTGAATTATGAGATCTGATGGTATTCTATGTTCACATTTTCGGCTACGTCTTTGCCAATCAGATGTAAGTCTGCACATTGTGTATATTGATATCTGCCTGTATTCTTTGTCTATATTTTTCTAAACATGTCTGCCTGAGTTTATCACTCAGTGATGTATGCACTGTCTCTTTTTTGGTATGTGGAGCTTTTCTCCCCGGGCCTCGACTGAAAATGGACATATATCCAGTCGGACTATCCCAGTCAACAAATGTAAATTAAATAAATTGATTAATTCATTCATTAATATTTGACCTCTGTCTAATGCAGGTAAAAAGATATTAACTGTTGTTTTTATTATATTAATTTATGCAGGCATAATTTTCATGTTTCCAAATGTCTCAACAACCAAGTAACACAGACAGAACTCATTAGACTCATACGAAAGCCCTCAGCGAGATGAATATAATGCTGCTGACAGTATGTGTGTCACTTGAGTGGTTGTTGAGATATTTTAAGTTTACAAAATATTACAAACATAATAGTTACCTTGTATACTGTGACTTATAAAATTCAGTTTAAGACCTAGGACCCAAACAATACTACCACTATAAAAAATGGTTTGTATTGAAGAGTTAGCCATGTGTACTTCTCTCATAACTCCTGTGGTTTGGGAGATATGAACATTTGTTTGAAATATGAGGACATAATTTGATTCTATCAAAAGGCTCATTGGAAGTTACAGTGCAAACTTCCTAAGCTCCATTGAAGTGAATGAGATAAGTTCACCATACGCTGCCAAGTCTGTGGTAAACTATCTCACTCTCTCTTTCTCTCTCCCTCTCTCTCTCTTTATCTGTATCTCTGTCTCCTCTCTCTCTCTCTCTTTCTATCTCTATCTCTCTCTCTCTATCTGTCTCTCTCTCTCTCTCTATCTCTATCTCTCTCCATTTCTCTCTCCATATCTCTGTTTCTCTGTTCCTCTCTCTATCTGTATCTCTCCCTCTACCTTTTCCTCTCAGTCTTTTTCTCCTTCCTATCTACCTCTATACCCTCCCCTCTCTATATCTCCCTCACTCTCTCTTGCCATATCCATATATATATATATATATATATGTATATATATATACATACACACACACACACACACACACACACACACACATATATGTATATATACACATATGTATATATATATATATACATATATATATATATATAGTATATATATATATATATACATATATACATACAATGCCAGGTTTTTGTGATATAAAAAAATGAGAGCACAATACATAATTTCAAAATTTTTCCACCTTTAATGTGACCTATAACTTGTACAATTCAATTGAAAAACAAACAAATCTATTAGGGGAAAAATATAAAAAATATACAATAAGCTGGTTGCAAAAGTGTGCAAACCCTTAAACTAATACTTTGTTGAAGCACCTTTTGATTTAATTATAACATTCAGTCTTCTTGGGTAGGAGTCTATCAGCATGTCACATCTTGACTTGGCAATATTTGCCTACTCTTTCTTGCAAAAGAGCTCCAAATCTTTTAGGTTGCAAGGACATCTCTTGTGCACAGCCCTCTTCAGGTCACCCCACAGATTTTCTATTGGATTTAGGTCTGGGCTCTGGCTGGGCCATTCCAAAACTTTAATTTTCATCTGGTGAAGCCATTCATTTGTTGATCTGGATGTATGCTTGGGGTCATTGTTCTGTTGAAAGGTGAAATTCCTCTTCATCTTCAGCTTTATAGCAGATGCCTGAAGGTTTTGGGCCAAAAGTGACTGGTATTTGGAACTGTTCATAATTCCCTCCATCTTGAATAAAGCACTAGTTCCAGCTGAAGAAAAGCAACCCCAAAGCATGATACTGCCACCACCATGCTTCACCATGGGGATGGTGATCTTTTGGTGATGGGAAGTGTTGTTTTTGAGCCAAATGTAGCGTTTGTAATTGCAGCCAAAAAGTTCAGCCTTGGTCTCATCAGACCATAACATATTTTCCCACATGCTTTTGGGAGACTTGATGTATTGTTTTGCAAATTTTAGCTGGGCCTGGATGTTTTTCTGTGTAAGAAAAGGTTTCCTTCTTGCAACCCTTCCCCATACTCCAGACATATGGAGAATACAGGAGATGTTGTCACATGTAGTACACAATCAGTACTTGCCAGAAATTCCTGCAGCTCCTTCAGTGTTGTTGCAGATCTCTTGGCAGCCTCCCTGGCCTGTTGTCATCTTGTGCATTCATCAATACTGGAGGGACGTCCAGTTCTTTGCAACGTCACTGTTGTCCAATATTTTCTCCACTTTTTGATGACTGTCTTCACTGTGTTCCATGGTATATCCAATGCTGTAGAAATTTTTTGTACCCTTCTCCTGACTCATACCTTTCAGCAATGAGATCCCTTTGATGCTTTGTAAGCTGTCTATGAACCATGGCTTTTGGTGAAGCAGGCACATGAGTAAAGGTCAGGAAAATCCTACTAGGACAGCCGACCTTTATTTGGGGTCAATCAGAGTCTCTTTAATTGATGGCAGATGTGTACCCAAGAAGACTGAATGCTGTAATTAAATCAAAAGGTGCTTCAACATAGTCTTAGTTTAAGGGTGTGCATACTTATGCTATCAGTTTATTGTACATTTTTTATTTTTTATATTTTTCCCCCTAACAGATTTGTTTGTTTTTCAATTGAATTGTACAGGGTATAGGTCACATTAAAGGTGGGAAAAGATTGAAATGATTTATTGTGGTCTCATTTTTATATAACAAAAACCTGGCATTTTAACAAGGGAGTATACACTTTTTATATCCACTGTATATATGTTGTTGTGTCTTTCGGCTTTTCCCAGTTAGGGGTCGCCACAGCAGAACTCCAGTCCGCTAATGATTAGTAGCTGATTTTTACGTGCCGATTTACCAGCCCTGACACACAACCTTCAAAGAAAGTACGCCCATTCACGCATGTCTCCACGCAGAAGACACTCTAGCTGTGAATCGAACCAGACAGCATCATATTGTAAGGCGACAATGCTACCGCAGCACCACCACCGCATATATATATATATATATATATATATATATATATATATATATATATACACATATATATATATATATATATATGTATATATATATATATATATACACATATATATATATATATATATATATATATATATATATATATATATATATATATATATATATATATATATATATATATATATATATATATATATATATATATATATATATATGTAAACACATCTGTATCTCTCTCTCACCTCCCAGCATGTCTATCTCTCTCTCTCTCTTTCTCAATCTGTATTTCTATCTGTCCTTCTCATTCTCTCTCAATCTCTTCCTCTCTCTGTATCCTTCTCCATCTCTTTCTCTCCCTCTATCTCTCTCTCTCCTATCTCTATCTCTGCCTCTCCTCTCTCTCTCTCTCTCTCTCTCTCTATATATATATATATATATATATATATATATATATATATATATATATACATACATACACACACACACACACATATATATATAACCCAGCCACTGGGGATGCACAAGCCCGTACATTTCTTTTTGCCGGTCCCAAGCCCGGATAAATGGGGAGGGTTGCGTCAGGAAGGGCATCCAACATAAAATTTTGCCAAATCATACATGCGGACAACAGTACAGATATACATACAGGATCGGTTGAGGCACGGGTTAACAATGACAGCCACCAGTACTGTTGGCCAACAGGGTGCTGGCGGAAATTGGGCTACTGTTGGCCGAAGGAGGAGAAGAAGAGGAAGGCATGCCTGAAGGCAGGTAAAGGCTAGGACTGTAATAGTGAGGGTCGTAACTTTGAATGTTGGCAGTATGACTGGTATAGGGAGAGAACTAGCTGATATGATGGACTGAAGGAAGATTGGTATATTCTGTGTGCAAGAGACCAGATGGAAGGGGAGCAAGGCTAGGTGTATCGGAGGTTGGTTCAAATTGTTTTACCATGGTGTGGCTGGGAGGAGAAATGGTGTAGAGGTTATCCTGAAGGAACAGTATGCTAAGAGTGTTTTGGAGGTGAAAAGAGTGTCAGCTAGAGTGATGTTTATGAAGCTGGAAATAGATGGTGTAATGATGAATGTTGATAGTGCATATGCTCCACAAGTTGGGTGTGCGATGGATGAGAAAGAAAAATTCTGGAGTGAGTTGGATGAAGTGGTGATGACTGTACCCAAGGGTGAGAGACTGCTGATTGGAGCAGATTTCAATGGGCATGTTGGTGAAGGGATCAGAGGGGGTGAGGAAGTGATGGATAGGTATGGTGTTAAGCAAAGGAATGCAGAAGGTCAGATGGTAGTGGATTTTGCGAAAAGGATGGACATGGCTGTGGTGAATACATATTTTAACAAGAGAGCAGAGCATATGGTGACATATAAGAGTGGAGGAAGATGCACACAGGTGGATTATATCTTATGTGGAAGGGCCAGTCTGAAGGAGATTGGAGACTATAAAGTGGTGGCAGGGGAAAGTGTAGTTAAGCAGCATAGGATGGTGGTTTGTAGGATGACATTGGTGATCAAGAAGAGGAGGATGAGTGTGATCAAATGGTGGAAATTGAAAAAGGGTAATTGTAAGGTGGAGTTCAGGGAAGAGTTAAGACAGGCACTCGGTAGCAGTGAAGAGTTGCCGAATAGCTGGGTTACTATAGCAGAGCTAATAAGAGAGATGGCTAGAAAGGTGCTTGGTGTGACATCTGGAAAGAGGAAGAAGGACAAGGAGACCTGGTGGTGGAATGAAGAAGTACAGGAGAGTATACAGAGAAAGTGTTTGGCGAAGAAGAAGTGGGATTGTCAGAGAGATGAAGAAAGTAGACGAGTATAAGGAGATGAGGTGCATGGCAAAGAGAGAAGGCGTATGAAAAGTTGTATGAAAGGTTGGACACTAAGGAGGGAGAAAAGGACCTGTACCAATTGGCTAGACAGAGGGACTGAGCTAGTAAAGATGTGCAGCAAGTAAGGGCGATAAAGGATAATGAGGGAAATGTACTCACAAGCAAGGAGAGGGTGTTGAGCAGATGGAAAAAGTACTTTGAGGGGCTGATGAATGAAGAGAATGAGAGGGAGAAAAGGTTGGATGATGTGCGGATAGTGAATCATGAAGTGCAGTGGATTAGCAAGGAGGAAGTAAGGATAGCTATGAAAAGGATGAAAAATGGAAAGGCTGTTGGTCCAGATGACATAAATGTGGAAGCATGGAGGTGTTTAGGTGAAATGGCAGTGAAGTTTTTAACTAGATTGTTTAATGAATTCTTGGAAAGTGATAGGATGCCTATGGAATGGAGAAAAAGTGTTTTGGTACGATTTTTAAGAATAAGGGTGTGTGTGTGTCCCACTCTCTCCCCTTTTCCTCTGTCTCTGTTTCTCTCTCTCTGTCACTCTCTTGATATATACATATAAATATATATATATATATATATATATATATATATATATATATATATATATATACACACATGGATTCACTTTAGATTATCAAATTCCCGAAAACTCGAAACCCATATGGTTGAAACCATATGATCGCATATTCAGAAACTCGAAACTCTAAAATGAATGAAGAAAAAACAAAAAAAAAATCATTTCTGCAGGGGGGCAATCCCCCTGCACCCCCCACACCCCCTACTTAAATATACCATCTCCAAGATCACACTACAGCAAAGAAAAGGGAAATCTTCCATTCTGTGCTGTAGTGCGATCTCAGAGTTAGTATATCTAAGTGGGGGGGGTGTGGCAGGTGGCCTTGCCCCCTTGAAGAAACATTGTTTTTGTGTTTTTAGAGTTTCTAGTTTACAAAAACTTGATCATATGGTCTGGAACATATGGGTTTCGGTGTTTCGGGAATTCGATAATCTAAATTTAACCTATATATATATATATATATATATATATATATATATATATATATATATATATATATATATATCCCTCTATCTGTAGTTCTTTATTTCTCTCTCTCCCTTCTCTTCCTCTTTCTACCTCTCTTTTTTCTTTCTTGCTATCTTTTTTCAATCTCTCTCTTTGAGAGGGTATTACTCACCCACCTCCTGTTCAATACATTCAATAAATTATAAGCAGTTTTCAAATGTTTTGACTGTAGTTATTGGTAGCAGAAATTGAGTTTTGCCAAATTTCTCCTCAATATATGCTATGTTGGGGTCATTAACTCAAAAAGTATATACACTTTACCACATTCTCCATCACTTTGAACAGACGACACATAAACTAGTCAGCTTTATTTGTATGTATTTCAATAAACATCTGTCTGTAGTCAATTTGCATCTGGTTTATGCACTGTTTAAATGACTAACATTTACAATAGTTATCCATCTTAAAATAAATTGGTATTGCTTATTGTCACAAAGGGATATACTGCCTGCCCAGCTATCTGGAATTTTATAAATAATTATATGTCATTTGTGAATATCAACATGATTCACATAATATACTTGTGTTAACAAATGTATTAGAACTCTATGTCAGGTGTATATCAAACTGGTGGTACAGAAGTGTGTGCTAAATAGGTTTTTGTAAAGTGCTTAAAATGTAACCACAACATGCCCTACTGGAATAGAACAGAAATGTACCTGCACTATTGTAACTGTTTAAATGTATATATTTTAACAGGGGAAACTGGAATACAGAAGCTGAAATTATTACTTTATGGCTGGGCCATAAAAAAGATGTTATCTTTCAGTTTCAGTGCAGCAATAGCCACAATGTTTGTGCTGAGAAGTTTTCTTTATTGTCTTAAAAGTGTTTTGTTGTTTTATGACTTTCAGGATCTGCAAAGATGTGAGGAAATTTTCACAGGTAGATGCTAAATACTACTAGCTTTCAGCAGTGGGGTTTTACCTGGTATAGAGGTATATGACAAGAAGTGGTGTCATTCTGCAAGCTATCCCAGCTGTAATACTTTAGATATTAATTTAAGAACTCTGAGGGAGAGAGAGAGGGGGGGGGCATTTGGCATTCTGTCTTTGAACTGACAACATCAAGATCCATTCAACACACATCTGCCCTGCTATGAGTAAGTAAGTATAGGGAACAGTTAATTCTCTTAGATATAGTCAGGAATATATCAAAGCTTATTTTAGATAATTTTCTTTATTCATTTGAGACTGTTCTGTAATGTTGTTTTAAATATTCCCTGTGATTTTGAACTCTGGTATCATTGTAAATATATAGTGAGCATTTTCTTGTTTTTTAAATATTTATTATTAAATATATTTAAACCTTTCATATTGGCTGATCTGTGTAGAGACATATTTCAGTTCTGAGAGCATTGCATATTTATTTGGTGACACTGTGTAAGCCACTCCTAATAGCCTACCCTTGGTCAAACTACCATTTGTATTAGCAGTAAAAGTATACAGTAATATTGGACACCCTTTGTTAAGGATCTTAAAGTAGCTGATAAGGACTTGACCAGTGGCAGAAATAGCTACCTTATAGTCTAGTCTGGGAAGAAGGAGGCGTAGCTAGTAAACCTGTGGCAGCCTTTCCCAGGTGTGTGTGTGTGTGTGTGTGTGTGTGTGTGTGTGTGTGTGTGTGTGTGTGTGTGTGTGTGTGTGTGTGTGTGTGTGTGTGTGTGTGTGTGTGTGTGTGTGTGTGTGTGTGTGTGTGTGAATCAAACCTTGAAGAGTGTGTGAGTCAGCCACTTGGGCAGGGACACAAAGCACTGGTTGGACTGAGAGACTGTTGGAGGTCTTGGCCACTCAGCTGAGATCTGAACTCTATAGCTGTGTCAGTGGGGATTCTTACTGGGGATTTGGAGAAAGAGGAAGAAACCAGTCCCAGACTGACTGTCATCTCTGTGTGCTTTTAAGGGAAATTGCCCTTGATACAGAGAGCTGCATCTGGAAATACTGTGTGCGTACCTGCCATCTTCCCAGTGTACATCCCCCACTGTTGCCAGTGGTGAGGATTGAGTCTTCTTGATTACTGGGCCAGTGATGGGGCATCACATTTATTGGCTGGCAGTGGTGGGATCACTATATCACATATTGGGATTTGGTGGTGTGTATATTGATCTCCTGTAGCCTGTAAACAGTGGTTACTAAAGACAGTGTTTGTATTCTCAAATCAGCCACACAGTGAACATTCAGAGTTTCTCATCACAATAGTTTTATTTATTTTTTGCTAGCTTAGTTAGTCAGGGAGAGCAGGCCAGGATATCAGCACAGGAGTATAGCAAGCTGACAGGGAGCCAGTTTTCTGAGATGTGCCAAGACAAAGAACTGGTGCATGCCCACCTGACTAAAGCAGAAATGATTGCAGTCTTAGCCACAGCTGCATCACAGACCAGCAACCAGGAGGCCAACTTGGGGATCTGCTCTCTCAGAAAATGGACAGTTCAACTTTGCCTCAAAGGACTTATAAATCCATCTGGAGTTAAAAAGACTTGAACTGGAGGGCAAATATTTGGAATTAGCATCAGCAGAGAGACTGCAGTAGGATAAACAAATTGACTTAGAAGCAGCTGAGAGACTGAGACATTTGCAAAGGTGAGGAAAATTAGAGACAGAGGCAACATGAAAAGGAGATGCTGACTCTTCACCAGGGTCATGGAGGTAATGGAGAAGGGAATAACCAAACCCCAGAAGCAACTAAGATCAGTAAATTACTTTCACAATTTACTGTGGGTGATAATTTTTATTGTTTTAGTCATATGCTTGAAAGGGTATGTAAACAGTATAATGTTAACCATGGGTTCTGGGTACAGTTCCTGATCCCCTTACTCTGTGGTAAACATGTAACTGCTATTTCTAAACTGTCTGATACTGATTGCTTAAATTATAATACTGTTAAAAATTGTTTATTAGAATGTTTTAAGTTAACACCTGAAGTTTATAGAAAAAAGTTTCTTGATCATAGACGCAAGGCAGATGAAAGTGTGTGTGAATATATTGCTGAGTTAAGCACATATTTTCATAGATGGGTGAGTGGTTGTCAGGTCACCACTTTGAAGGGCTGGCAGATGTTTTGGCCATGAAACAAGTTCTTAGCACTTTGCCTGAGAACATGACAATCTGGTTGGCAGATAGGGAATGCAGGACTGCAGATGAGTTGGGAAAAAAGGCAAACCTATACCTAGCAAGCAGGGCATCACTGCACAGGAAAGGGATAACTAGTGCTCACATGGGTCTAAGACAACCCATGGTGGGCAGCCTAAACTGCCCCAACAGGGTCTGCCAATAGCAGGGGAAGCCACTAGTTCAGCTACATGGCCAGGATCAAGAATTACATGTTTTAAATGCAACCAATGGAGCCATGTAGCATATAAATGTCCATGGAGGCAAGGTGGGGGACAAAAGGTGGGAGAGCCAGTAAGTGGGAATGACAGCATGCCATCAGTAAGTTGTCTGGAAACATATACAATACCAAACTACCACAAGAGGTTATATCCTACTTTAGTAGTTTGGAAACAGGGCACTGCTAAGAGAGACATAGCCTCTGACCTAACCATTGTGAAGTCTGCAGTGGTTACATAGGAGCACTACTTGCTTGGGCAGTCTACTCCAGTCAGAGCTTTAGGAGGGACCCCATTCCAAATACCTTTGGTTAGGATTTATCTTGACTCAGAGGGTGGAAAAGGAAGCAAGCGAGTAGGTGTGATTGAGGATATCCCTACAGATCTCCTGATAGGGAATGGTTTTGATAATGCAATACCTTGTGTGAATGCAGTTACATGCAGTCAGGCTTGGAGACAAATATGTGGAGCTATCAGCATGGGGGTGGGGCAGTCAGACTGCACACTTGCAGCCAGGACTGGTGAGGTGGCTACTTCAGGGAGGGAGCTACTCAGTAGCAGTTAAACTGAAGGTGAGCCACAGCTGCTTGTGGGTACTGATGTTCCCTTGGACAGAGTGACTGCAAGGGCAAAGGTGAGTAGTAGTACACAGGCTGACAGTGAGGCACTGCTGTCAAAGAATACCAGACTTCCTGTGGAAGGGGAGCTGGGAAGGGTTCCAAAGAGAGAGACAGAGTTGAGACAGGCTCAGCTTTCAGACTCTACATTACAGGGCTTGAGGGAGGTAGCCAGAGAGGAACCTGATTCTCAAGGGAAGGGTGAATCTGTATGCTGGGACAAAGAGTTACTGTATAGTGAGTGGACCCCTGAGAGAGGGCTAGAGGGTGAAAGAATACAGCAGTTGGTAGTGCCCAGAGCCTACCATCTGGCACTTCTAGCCATAGCCCATGACATTCCCTTTGCAGGTCATATGGGCATAAAGCATACAAAAAGATGTATTGTGCAGAACTTTTATTTACCTGTGATTTCCAGGGATGTAACAGGGTACTGCAGGACCTGTGAGCAGTGCCAAAATATAAGCAAAGCAGGAGACAATGTCAAGACTCATTTAATGCCTTTGCCTGTGATTGAGGAGGTATTTCAGAGGGTAGCTATGGATATTTTGGGGCCTTTGAGTACCCCAAGTTCCACAGGGAAGAAGTCTATCCTAGTGGTAGTAGATTATGCTACCAGATACCCTGAGATGGTGGCTCTGTCCTCCATTGAGGCAGAAAAGTTGGAAAATGCTTTGTTAGAGATTTTCAGCAGGGTAGGTTTCCCAAAAGAAATACTGACTGACAGAGGTGCCAATTTCATGTCAGACCTGCTGGCTTGTCTGTGGAAGTACTGTGGGAATGAAGCCCCTAAAAACCACAGCTACCATCTACAGACTAATGGTCTTGTTGAGAGGTTAAACTCTACACTTAAGACCATGCTATGGGCATTTGCAGATCAGTTTAAGATGGAGTGGGACAAATATTTGCCCCATCTTTTGTTTCCTTACAGGGAGATGCCCTAGGAATCCACACTTTTTACCCTTTGAGTTCCTGTATGGACATAGGGTAAGGGGGGGCTCTACGTTTGATTCAGGATGAGTGGGAAGTGAGTGTGAATCCCACAAGGGGTCTGCTGCGGCATATGTCCTAAATCTCAGGACAAGGCTGAGTGAACTCATGGGCTTGGCCCAGGAGAACCTGGCAGAAGCCCAACAGCAGAAAAAGGTCTGGTATGATAGAAATTCTCAAGCTAGAGAGTATGCTGTAGGGCTGCAGGTTATGGTTCTCATTCCTGTCAGACACAACAAGCTGCAGGCAGCTTGGGAGGGACCCTTCAAGATGGTAAGGAAGGTCAGTGAGGTTAACTACATGGTAGAACTGCTAGGCAGGAGGCAGGGGCACAAATTTTACCATGTTAACATGATGAAACCTTACCATGATATGGAGACCCTTGTGATAAGTATTTGCAGTAGAAGGCGGGAGGAGTCTGAGGGGGATCCATGGCTACAGGGAGCCAGCCAGCAAAATCCCAAATCACAATGTTGGAGCCTAAGATTGCAGGCATATGTTATGACAGTGAAGCACTGTACTGGGGTCAGGAATGCCAATGCAGCTGAAATCTCAAGACAGGGAATGGGGTAATGTATTCCCAGATAGGCTCATCCCTCTCAAGAAATGTTTCTAAAGGGTCACTTGAAAAACTACATTGAGTCTTTGAGGGGGGAAGAAATGTCACAAAGGGAGATACTGCCATGCCAGCTATCTGGAATTTTGTAAATAATTATATGTCGTTTGTGAATATCAACATGATTCATATAAGATACTTGTGTTACAAATATATTAGAACTGTATGTCAGGTATATATCAAACTGCTGATACAGAAGTGTGTGCTGAAAATAATTTTGCAAAGTGCTTAAAATGTAACCACACCATGCCCTACTGGAATAGGACACAAATGTACCTGCACTATTGTAACTGTTTAAATGTATATATTTAAACAGTGGAAACTGGAATACAGAAGATTAACTTGCAAAACTTCAGAAAAATAGCTGAGAAGTTAACTTGTGAGTGTTTCTGCCATTTCACACTGAGCTAATCAGAGGAAGGGCACTGACAAGTGAACTGTGATATATAACATTAAGTATCCTATTTCTTTTGCTTATTTTTACAAGTCATTTATAGCACTTTTATTGTCTGCATATACTTCTCTAGCTAGTTTCACTGTGTGTGAGGTATTAACTAGAAATTTTCTACAATTGTTAAGCATCTGGTTGGGTTTGTTTGTTCTGATTTTTGTTTCCCACTCCCCGTCCCTATTGGTATCCTGTTTTTATACTTGGTGGCTTTGCAGTTGCCCGCCCCTTCTGTAAATTTGATCTGGGACACTCCTCCCAGTCTAGTGTCATTACTTCATTCTACCTAATCCAGGGAGAACATTTGAGAAGGCCAACCCACTTAGTTTCTGCTCCTCCTTTTCCCTTTCCACTTTACAAAAAAAAAAAAAAATCTAAGCTTGTTTCCTGCCTTTCCTGTAAGTTGTCTAGTCCAGATACAGATTTGCTGTATCCAGGACTGATTGCAAACTTCTGAGCCCCCAAGCATTTCTGTGTTGGAGGGAAGCCTTCTAGTTTAAGTTTGTTTCTTAGAACTAGCCAGTTTTCCAGTTTCAGCACTCAAATCTGTTTCTTTGAGCTCAGCACTTGTTCAGAACTCATTGTAAGCCTTTAACATTAATAGATTTTGCAAATAGGAAAAAGAAAGATTTAACACTTATTAGTCTTGATATAAGTTCAGCATTTGATTCAGTAAGTTGGGACTATCTGTTTACCTTAATGAAGTGCACAAACTTCTTGGATTAAATCTAATTAATCTAACATTTATACAAAGGAAGGTACAAAACAAGGATGTCCACTTTCTCACTATTTTTCACTTTTAGTACTGGAGCCTTGGGCTAATTTGATCAGAAACAGTACTGACACAGAGGGTTTTTTAAATGTGAAAAAATACAACATCCAAAATTCACTTTTTGATGATGTGTTAATTACATATCTAGGATAGGAATTCTTCTATACAGTCTCTACTTGATAACATGATGAATTTTAAAAGTATTTCTGGTTTATTATTCAATGAAGCCAATTCAGTTCAGATAAGTTATTTAGGTATGATACTGTCTAAGGATATTAAATCTATATATATAAATAATATTATACCTGTTTTTTTAATATACAAAACTACAAAAATAATTATCAAGAAACTGAACACACTAAATGTAAATTCTTATGGGCACCCTAATAGACCTAGGATTGCATTAATTTATATACTATCTCTTCTATTGTAAAAAGTTATTACTTTATTAATAGAGTCATCATATGTCACAAAATGATTTGGAAAATATGATTGTAAATAACTCCATGTTATGGTTACTAAAGGAATTTTGTATCACCTATTACACACCCTAAACACATATGGTTTGTTACATTAATTATTATATTAGTTATCTTTACTTATATCCATGAGATTCATACTGGAATTATTTCACTTCTATTAATGGGGAAAATTAATGCTGACTGGGCTCATATGTTTTATGACTGTATAAAATTGAGAACTCATTGTAAGCACTAAATAAGCTACAAATTACTGTAGCACTCAACTTTCCTCACTTGTTTAGAGGAAATCAGTTTTTAGTACTTAATAAATAAGCATCTATCCAGGCATGTCTAAGGGTCAGCTCCAGGTGTTTCCTCCTGTCTTCCTGATGAATCTGGGCATCTTGGGGCAATGCAGCAATTGCCTCATGTACACAGACAACACTCTCCTCCTACCACCCAACACTACTACCTGTGAGAGATGCACTTATATAGCCAAACTGGAAGAAAATCTCTCTTCACCCAAGACTAAACTAGACAGTCAAGAGGAGAAGGTAAACACTTGCACCACACCACACACATCACATATCCCTCAAAACCTACACCACCAAAACACACACATAGAAACACAAAACACACACCTATATTCACAGAGGCTCTCAATAAAAATCTACCCAAGCAACAGGGACCTCCAAAGCAGAAACGCAAGCAACCTCCACACCCCCAACACAACCCAAATGACACATAGCCCACAAACTCAGTGTGCCACTCAACCACAGCCCATAAGGCATAACAACGTACCCGACACTCTAGTCATAGGTGACTCTATAGTCAGTAACACTGATGTTCCACTCACCAGGCTAAACAAGGAGAAAGTTACTGTCAGGTGCCTGTCAGGTGCCAGGATCCACCACATAACGCATGCACTCAGGTCATGCCACAAGTACAAATATGACTCTGTCATTGTCCATGTTGGTGTGAATGACCTGAGATGTACCTTTCTGGACTACATCTAAAAAGACAAGGAGGAACTGTCTGATCTTGTAGTCCAGGCAGGTATGACCCTAGCCCTGTGTAGCATCCTGCCATCACCCAGAATGATAACACAGTACAAGGACAAAATGATTGACTTCAACAGTTGGCTAAGCTTCTGGTATAATTCTAAGGGAATCCAGTATCTGTCTGCATGGGATGACATGATCAACAAACCACAATGCTTTGCCAGAGATGGCCTGCACCTGTCACTCTTGGGATTCCGGATACTGGCTAAGGCTCTTGCCACCCCTATAGTGCCTTTTTAGGCAAGGTTTAAATGAAAAATTCACCACCATAACAGGTACAAGCAAGCAAAATCTGAGGGTAATGCTACTTAATGCTAGAGGTCTAAACCTCAAAATGCACTCACTCAAGGCACTCCTTAAAATGGAGAACATCGACATCTGTGCAGTGACAGAGACCTGTTTCAAGGCTCCAGAGAACACCGCTGCATTACCAGGCTATAATTCATACCACACCTTTCGGCCACCTAACCTGGACCGAAACACTAAAGGCGGAGGCGTGTCCATATTCATTAAGGATATCCACACCTCCAGTCTAGTTGCTTAGCTTAATGCATCCGAGATTATCCAAGTGCAACTAACTCTGGGCAAGATCGCAATCCAAATTTTAGCTTGCTACATATCCCCCACCATGCCCCAGGATTCCCACTCCTCATTTCTTGATACACTGGAAAATATTAGGGTACAACCTAATGCACTAATAATGGGCTATTTCAACTACCTCACCATTAACTGGGAAAACTACTCATTAACCAATTTTTGTGCTCAACGTTTTCTGGAATTTATAAATTCCAATGCCTTGGATCAACTTATCCACACCCCCACCAGGGGCAGCAGTATCCTAGTCCTGGTCATTACTTACATGGGCAACCAGTGTTCCACACCAGAGGTCAATTCCTCATTGCTCAGATTCGATCACAAGCTAATCACCCTAGACAACCACATCCCACCCCCACCCCCCATTAGGGAAACCACAGTAAAAAATTTCTCAAAAGCCAACTTCACTCTTCTTAAGACAGAAGTGGCAAACTTCACTACACCCATGCTGACAGACAATAGAGGTATGACTGCTGAATCCTATACAAATGCATTTTATAAGCAGTTACACGAGTGCATGGATTATGCAATCCCTAACAGAACCTAGATGCTATCCTCCAAAAAAAGGAAGCCAATCTGGTGGTCCCCTGCAATAAATAAACTCTACAACAGAAGAAAGAAACTGTTGCAAAAAAAGAGTAACATCCCATGATTGGAGGAATTCCATGGTCAGCCTCAGTAAGAAGCTGAGATCCCTCATAAAATCAAATCAAAAACAAAGCTAGTTATGAAAACAAAATCACCACTGATTCTAAAGACAACCACAAAGCATTCTATAGCTATGTCAAGAATCTCAATGGCAACACTCAGATCTGCTCTGAGTTGCAGCACAATGGCTCTAAATATACAGAACCAACTGATATTGCCAACATCCTGGCAGATAGGTTCAGTGCTAACTTTACCCCTCTCTCACCCCCTAAAGGGCCCTTCTCTACACTTGAAGAATGCAAAGTTCCTGTAATTACGGGTGCACAGGTAAAAAACACACTCTCCAAACCCAAGAACACAGCATCCATGGGACCTGACAACATCCCAGGCTGCATTCTACACAAACTACAGAATGAACTGGAACCTCACCTAAGTGCCATGTTCAATCATAGCCTCACCTCAGGCTTTGTGTCCACTGAATGGCGCACAGCAATGGTTATCCCACTCCACAAAGGGGGAGCTAACATGGGCCCTGGGAACTACCGCCCCATTAGCCTGATCAGCCTGGTCTGCAAGGCTATGGAACGTATCATCATGGAACTTATAAACAATGACATTGGTAATCTCCAAACTCTGGACCCTACCCAGTTAGGCTTGTAAAAGGCAGACCATGTCTCCTAAACCTGATAGACTTCTTTGAAGTGGTCACCAAAGCCGTAGATGAAGGTAAGGTGGTTCACACAGCCTATATAGATCTCGCTAAGGCTTTCAACACCATCCCCCACTCTAGAATTATAGAGAGAGATGACTTTCTGCTTTTCCCAGTTAGGGGTCACAACAGTGGAACTCTGGTCCACTCATGATTGGCAGTGGATTTTTATGGTGCCGAGTTGCCAGCCCGATGCCCAATCTTCAAAGAAGGCATGCCCATTCATGCTCACACCAACCTGCATGTCTTTAACATCACTCAACCATGGGGAGGACATGCAGACTCCACACAGAAGGTGATCCAGCTGAGAAATGAATAGGAGAACCTCTTGCTGTTAGGCGACAACATTAACCGATGCACCACCACAGCACTCCCACTCTGGAATTATAGATAAACTCACTAAACTAGGTATAAATCCCTATGTCACAAGATGGGTTGCCAACTGGCTCACTGACAAAACCCACACTGTGAAAGTAGCAGACTCTAAATCCAACTTCAGACCAGTGACAAGTGGAGTACCACAGGGTTCAATCCTGAGTCCTCTCCTGTTTGGTATCTACTTCTCTGAAGTACAGACTAACACAGAAGGTCTTTGGCTAACAAAGTTTGCAGATGTCTGCAAACTAGGAGCCATAATCAAAACTCCTAATGATATGGACATCCTGCACAAGGGCTTCACTGAGATAGATGCATGGTGTCAAAGCCATGGCCTCAAGCTCAATGCCACAAAGTGCATTGTCATCCCTTTTGGTAAAAACTCGGTACCCATGAACTACCACATAGGCGGTAGTCTACTTAACATTGAAAATATGATGAGACCTTGGGACATAGGTGGACAGTAGTCCCTCCTTTGATAATCACATCACCACAGTAGTCAGGAAATCCTTCTATGTGGCACACCTCATCATAAAAGGTTTCTCATCCAGGAAAAAAGAGGTCACTGTTTCCCTCTACTCATCACTCATTAGACCCATTATAGAGTACAACACCCCTTTTGGTATGTACCTCACAAGACATTTACAACAACTTGAAAGGTCGCAGAAATAACTCACAAAGAGGTTTACTGGCCTCAAACAGATACCCTACGCAGACCATCTCAAAAAAACTCCAGCTTTACTCTGTCACATATCGCCTACTCAGAGGCAATCTCTGCCTAACATGCAAAGCTATGCCAAACCCAGAGGTGTTGGACATGGTTCACTTAAAGAAATCCCAAACCCTCTGAGCTACATGCTGTAGGGACCTAAACCTTGTCCCCACAATAAACAGAACATGCTGGAGGGATAGATTATTGTCCCAGAGACTTTCCATACTCTGAAACAAACTACCTATCTATATCAAACAAAGCTCCTCATTAGCACTCTTCAAGAAAAATCTTGATGATTGGATGGGAGATAGGATATTTACCCCGGGGATCATTTCTGTGGCTCTGCTTGACAGGGGCACAGAAAAATAATTTTCTTGGCTGGCAAAAGCCAGGGTGCCATTTGGCTAGGCTTATATAGGCCCTAGGGCCAATAGCCTAGTATCTACCTTTGACCATATGAACCTATAAATTAAATTAAATTACGTTTCATGGCTGGCCCATAAAAAAGATGTTGCCTTTCAGTGCAGCAACAGACACAATGTCTTGTGCTGAGAAGCTTTCTGTATTGTCTTGGAAGTGTTTTTTTATGACTTCTAAGATCTGCAAAGATCTGAGGAAATGCCCTTGCGCATGTATTTTTGCAGGTAGATGCTAAATACTGCTAGCTTCCAGCAGTGGGGGCTTTACCTGAGATAGAGTCAGATGACAGGAAATTATGTTATTCTGTGAGCTATCACAGCAGTAATATTTGAGATATTAATTTAAAAACTGTCAGAGAGAGAGGGCATTCTGTATTCTGCCTTTGAACTGACAACATCAAGATCCATTCACCACACATCTGCCTTGCTATGAGTAAGTAAGTCTAGGGAACAGTTTAATTCTGTTGAATATAGTCAAGAATATAGCAAAACTTATTTTAGATATCTTTTATTATTTATTTGAGACTGTCCTGCAATGTCGTTTTAAATATTCCCTCTGATTTTGAACTCTGATATAATTGCAAATATATACTGAGTATTGTCTTGTTCTTTTAATATTTGTTATTAAATACATGTAAACCTTTCATTGTGGCTGATCTTTGTAGAGACATATTTATGTTCTGAGAGTACTTGCATATTTATTTGGTGACACTGTGTAAGCCACTTCTAATAGCATTGATCTTGGTCAAACTACCATTTGTATTAACAGTAAAATTACACAGTAAGTTTGGACACCCTTTGTTAAGGGCCTTAAAGTAGTTGATAATGAGCTGGCTGGTGACAGTAATAACTACCTTATAGTCTGGGTATAAGGAGGCGTAGTTAGAAAATCTGCTCCAGCCTTTCCCAGGTGTGTGTGTGTGTGTGTGTGTGTGTGTGTGTGTGTGTGTGTGTGTGTGTGTGTGTGTGTGTGTGTGTGTGTGTGTGTGTGTGTGTGTGCGTGTGTGTGTGTGCAAATCAAACCTCCAAGAGTGTGTAAGTCAGCTACTTGGGCAGGGACATGAAGCACTGGTTGGACAGAGAGAGTGTTGGATGTCTTTTCTTGGCCACTCAGCTGAGATCTTAACTCTGTTCCATGCCAGTGGAGAGTCTTATTGGGGATCTGGAGAAAGAGGAAGAAACCAGCCCCAGACTGACTGTGGTCTCTTTGTGCTCTTAAGGGAAATTGAACTTGATGCAGACAGATGCATCTGGAAATACTGTATGTGTACCTGTCATCCTCCCACTGTACATCCCCCACTGTTGCCTGTGGTGTAGATTGAGGCTCATTGATTACTGGGCCAGTGGTGGGGCATCACACTTGCTGGAATTTTGCCTTCTGGATCTCAAATAAGTGGGTTCCACACAACAATAATAACCTGCTCAGCAGAGTTAATAAAAAAAATGATTTTCAGTCTTTTTTTTTTGCTATCCCCCAAAGACCTAGCTTGTTGGCATTTTGCTTTTCTACCTTAATTATATTTGCCTTTTCTTCAAGAGTGATGAGAGAAATGCATTCCAAGGCTAGGTAAGGGTCTTACAGCTCATTTATTACTGCCTGATAACCCAAAACAACTCTCCATTACCTAGCCGGAGTCAAGTGCTAAAGCACTGACTAGCTTGTTGGTCCTGGTGGGCAGCCTACACTCTGTTCCTGGGAACAGCTCCATTATCCCTCAGTAGCTAGTCTAAACTCACAGTTGCTGTATTCAGAGAGGAGTCAGGCTTTCAGATACCAATTTTACTTCAGCTTCATAGTGAAGGTAAATTTACCACACTTATATATTTGGCAAGTGTGAACACATAATCCTCCTGCTAAGTGCCAACCAAGTGATGAGGCAGAGCTGTGTCTCACCCCAAGCTTGGGTGAGCCAGCAATGGCAACTTACTTTCATCCGCCGCAGTCAATTCTATATTTGATTCTGAGTCTTATTTCAGAAAAAAATGCCCTTTAGCAGGAAAAGATGAACATTGCCCAAAATTTCTTACCATTCATTTTCTGCTACCTTTCTGAACTCAAATTAATACAGAAGGCAGACTATCAAAATTTTTTAATATATTTCATCAAGTTGCTTACTGTTATCCTGCACTGTTGCTGTCTAATTATATACCAAGTACCATAATCTGTAACATTTTAATGGATGGGGACTACCTTTTTAAATATAAACTACAAAGTAATACTGTTTCACAGACTTCTTGATAATTTACCCCTGCAGTCAGAATAATGCTTATCTGTTTCTGATGCTTGATCCCTTGTTTGAATTCATACACTCCATCTGTTTATAACAAACACAAACAGTACAGCATGTCAGTTTGAACTATGTGCCTTGTTCCTATGGTCATATAAGACACGAACAGTTTTAAATATGTGGGCTTCCAGATTTCAATAAATGATAAACATTGCATATGATCTTATCTTTTATCATTGTGCAATGTGAAGTCCTGATGAGACAACAGCTGATAGTCTGTTCTTCTGAGAAATTAAGAAATTCATATTATCATTTTTCATCTGATTTTCTAATCTGACCAAGCTGATCCTTTATGTCAACATGGCAGTTGAAGTAAATGGTAAACTCAGCAAGAAAATGATTACATGATGTAAATGGTCAGGGAGAGCCTGCTCAAAACTTTGACACTTGATAGTGCTTTGAAGTGTAGCTTTTTAGGCATTGCAAATTATTAATTTATGACCCAAATTATGGCAAGACTCTACCCAATTACTCAGTTAATATTTTTCTAAATCCTTTTTTCTCCCCATGCGTACCAGCCATCACCCTCCACTGAAGCTGAACATGTTTAGTCCCCAATGCAATGCCTGATTTGGTGGCAATTGGCATACACAAGAAGTGAACAGTGGAATACATAATCCATGCAGCCACATAGGACAATAGAGTTTTTACAGGCCTAAATTCTGATGTCCTGCAGCAGTCTGGCACCTTGTGACCAACAATACAAGTGGAATAACTAATGCATGCTAGTTTGTCCAAGTTGAAGCATAGCTACTATATGACATACTCCTTGTTCTACAGAAAACCTATCTCCGCAGTGTATCAGTCATACAATGGGTTCTACTACCTCCCTCCACCATGGATAGGTGAGCTGTTATCAAGTACTCATTACCTTCTACTTCTGTTCTTCCAGTAGCTCGAACATTAATTAGTCCTGAGGCATCGGGGTCATAGTTACAGCTTCATCTCCCTGCGCCATGGGGCTAACTAACCAATTAATAATTTTACACAGCAGTCTAGAAACAAAATGTTACCAATGGAAAGCACAAAAGAAATTGTTACATGCCTGCTCTACACTTAAAAAGTCAAACACTAATATGCAACTTCTTTCAGCTTTTTCCCGGTTAGAGGTCACCACAGCAGATCACCTGTCCACTCATGATTGTTAGTAGAGTTTTTACAGTGTCAAGTTGCCAGCCCAGCACCCAACCTTCCACAGAAGGTACACAGTCACACCTAGGGCAATTTAGAGTGTCCAATCCACCTACAGCATGTCTTTGGAAGGAAGCCAGAGCACCCAGAGGAAACCCACATTACCACAGAGAGAACATGTAGACTCCGCACAGAAGGCACCCCAGCTGCGGATCAAACCAGAGAACCTCTTTCTGTGAGGCAGCAACACTATCGACTGCACTACCGCAGCTGCACAAACACCAATGTGTAACTATGTATTAATATAAATATAATTCCACTGGTGTTATATTTAGGATAATTCTCCTTCCTGCAAACTAAGATGATCTTGAAGTTAGTTTACATAAAAGGTACAAATACAAGGACACCACAGCCATCCATGTTGGAGGGTGGAGGTCATGGTAAAGCTTCCCTGTAAAAAACATGTTTTCATAACTTAACATTGTTTTTATGGTCTACTGTTTTTTTAAGTTTTTACACGTTAGTATTTCCACTTCTAAATGTTAAAATATAATGTGCCAGTATTTTATCATGAACCTGGGGAATCTGCCTGGCCATCATACTTGGTGTCATTCCCTTCTAAACCTTATTAAGTTCAGAACAATATACTGTATCATTTAAGGAGTACCTTGAATATGACTTGAAGCTGTGAAAAGGCGTTTTAAACACATTTCTGAGTTATAAATATAAATATATATATATATATATATATATAAATGTTCATATGTCATCTTACTGAGATTAGGACCATTACTACTCATGAAAATATGAATATTGATATTTTACATATTTGTTTATTACTATAAGCCTTTATATTTTTAAATACGGTCTAGTCTTGCAACTAGCTTTATTTGTATTTAAAGAAGGTGGTTTGTTTCTGCCTTTTTTTTCTGGTAAAGTCTATCGGGAGGATCCAACAAAGCCTGCCTAGTGTTTTTTAACTGTATTTGTGCACATTGCGATATGCACACAGATGCGGGAAGATTTGAATTCAATAAGCACTGTATAGAAGCTCGCACCCCTGTGGAAAACAGTTAAACACAATACCATGCTAATTGCAGCATAAGCAGTCGAATAGCATGCTAATGAACCCAGGAAACACCGTGGAGCAATTCAACAAGGTAGGAAACATCCATGTAGACTCAATGATGGTGCTCTGTCTGTATTCGAAAATTTTTCGAATACATCCATGGAAAGGAGTTTACACAGTATACCTCTTAACCTCTTAGGGCAAGAAATCCTGACAAAGCCATCAATAATGGGAGGACAAAGGACCAGAAATAGGGACACTTTATAAATATTGCTCTTATAAACTTAGAAAATTGATAGAACAACAGGCTTTTTTGCAGCAGCAGCAGTTAACAGCATTGCGTGCCTCTCCACAGTGACAGCAAGTGAGAGATCCCTGGCAGCAGCAACAGTTAACAGCTTTGTGTATCTCTCCACCTTTTATACACACCAACAGTGATAGCAAGCGGGCAATCCCTGGCAGCAGTGGCAGCAGTTAACAGCTTTGTATACCTCTTGACCTATTACACATACCTCTCAGCCTCTTAGCACAAGAAAGCTGAACAAAACCTGACATAATGGGGGGGGGGCATGCACAGAAGTAAGGACACATTTTGAATAGATCTTGTTAACTTAGAAAGTTGCTTGAATAGCAGGATGTGTGTTAGCATGCACTTTCTGAAGGTTATGAAGATTAAGACTCAAATGCCATTTCATTATTTAGTGACTTGCAAAAACTATATAGTTGAGAGGTATGCAAGGTATTTAGATAATCTTAAAATAAACTAGAGACAAAGGCTCAAAATAGGAACATTTTTTTGAATGTAATACCCTCCTTTCTGTGTTCAACATTCAACTTCCCTGCAGTTTCTCTAGCTGCACGGTTGCTAACAATGTAGATTCAGAGTTGTCAGCATGGTGAAGATGCAACTGAGGTCTGAACCGATTAGAATTGCCGAGTCCCAAAGAGCTGGATCTGTGTAAGAATGTTCACATCATGTAGGCACTCCCTCAGTGTTTGTGTTTATGGGATGGCAACTATGATTGCCTATATCATCAGGTGGGTGTGTCAGGTTACACTTACAAAGTGTTACATGTAGGTCTGCCAAGTCTGGAAATGCAAGTAAGCAGTGCACAATTCACAGTTCTGTTTCATTAACATCCAACCTCCTCTTCATTTGTTTGCAAATTGTGCTTTCTCTGTTAGGAGTTTAGTATTGTTTATTATAAAATAAAAGAAAAAATATTAAAAGAGAAAAATAGTTGAAATGAGGAAAAGCATGACATATGCAGAAGAAAATGTTAGTACACGACATATGTCTACATAGTTCTAAATTTCAACCCTCACTCCAATGCACGTTCATAAAACAGTATGGGTGCCTTATTCCTCTTTGTCACACAAACAGTTTTGCAGTAAAGAACTGAATTCATTCATCACAAACCAACTGCAACAGAATGCACACTGATATCAAACCATAAGCCAACAGAGGAAGGTTTGAGATATTTGCCTTATAGACGCAATTTGCAGGGTATGATTCTCCCATGGGTTAATTAGCTAGGCTTAAAAGGGCTCATGAGGGCAGTTAGCCTAGTACTAATCTAACCTAGCCTAGTACTAATCTATGAACCTATTTATTATTATATTTGGACGTAGTGCACTTAGTGATAATGCAACCTGTTTTGATTATTGCTTGAACTATACAGCTCTGTCTTACCTTTCTGTGTTTCCTTGTCATTCATCACTTAAATGACCAGTACTTGGAGACATGCCATCTATAAGCCATGCTATATCATTGGTCTTAAAATATGTGAGGATATTAACTGGCAATAATATGACATGCTTTTGCCAATAACTGAAGGGCAAGTTGGATGTCACAAACAAGCATAGACTGCACTTTTTTTGGGTGGGGAGCAAAGGTGAGTTACTGTTATGGCACATACAAGTGTACAACTGTTCTGTTGAGGGCAGGAAATAAAACTGATTTACTGTTATGGCACATACAAGCATAGACTGTTCTTTTGGGGTCAGGAAAGATGAGTTACTGTGATGGACAAACAAGAATGAACTGTTCTTTTTTTGGGGGGGGGGGTAAAGGTGAGTTACTGTTGTGGTACAAACAAGGATATGCTGCTCCTGTTGCTCTCCTTGTTTTACATCCTGCCTGTTGTTTGATCTTTTGAGGGTTGTGAAGTCAGAAACTGCAACGTGATTCAATGATTTTCCAGTACAAATGTTTGGTGCTAAACTGAGTGCATGCAGTGATCAAAAATACTTTTGAGAGGTATGACTGTGTGAATCGTTGATGCCTGAGGCCTACTACTTACTAATAGACACATATAAGTCAAATAAATCTCTGCTGTCACATGTTACAGTAATGCCTGTACAAATCTCTCACCTTTTACTTGCGTACTGTAACAAGTGATGAAATACAAGGATATGCCATAATATTATTAAACGATACACTCTAGGTTCGGGACTTACCTTGTAAATGCAGCGGTTGCCGCAGTATTAGTCCAGAGCTGACTCTGTCTGATGCAAGCAGTACACAGCCAATTCATGGGGAGGTAATGGTTGTGTGAGTTGTCTGGCATCAATGTTACTATATGTATGTGAGTAGAAAAAGGGTTTTAAACCCCTAAATAGTGACAGTTTGATATGCATTGTCTCTTATCCAGTGCAAGGGCATACTGCCTACACCTACAGCAGCTAGTGGTTCCTCCTCTGACTCTTCATCTGCCTGTGGGTGTGGTGACCTTGGCATTGGTGGTGTGATGTGTGCCTCTTCCATTTGCTGATCCTGCTGCAGCTGTTTCCTCAGGATTATGTTGTGTAGCATGGCAAATACTGTTAAGATTTCTGTACATGTCCATGGATTGTATGTACTCCAGGGCTCCCCCAAATGCATCTAGGCACTAGAACTGTGAATTTAGCAAGCCAAACACATGCTCTATGACATTTCTAGTCTGAGATGAGCAGCTGAAGTGTTTCATGACCAAATGATTACCAGGGGAGGACCTTCTACAGAACTACCACTAACCCCGAATGAAGAGCTCCTACTCAATCTAAGAGATCCAGACAGCTCCCAGGAGAGTGCAGTGCAGCATGTCCTCAATGTGAGCGCAACACCTTCTGAGACATCAAGCACATCCCAGGAAGCATTTCCAGGTAAGCTCAGATATCTCAGCAATTGATTACTGGTGCATAGTAAAACAATTTAAATGAAAAAGTTAATTCAACATGTCTTGTTTTGGATGGGTGGGGGGAATTGAAGATTGCTACAGTTATAAAGTTTGGAAATGTCAGCCATTTTCTTTTTCAAAGTACCATTAATGTACATATACAGTGGTAAATGTATTACCCCCTGTGTTACTGTTAATTGTGATGATGTTGCCCTTACCTCTTGCTTAACATCTTCCTGGAATGGCTCGAGTACAGCATAGTACATCTTCTGCAGATGGTAAGCCAAATAATTTTATGTCAATAGTGCTGAGCAATTTAAATAAATATTGTAGTTTGTGATTTTGATCTCAAGCCTGTTGTATGTATTGCTGTACTGTCTGTAATAGTGGCAGGAATGTTAGTTTGTTGCATATATTGCACTATAGTAGTACAGGTATTAATGTATTCCTGTGTTTCATGCTTTTTATCACAGGTGATCATCAGAGTGGGAGTGTGAGCCCTGTGCCACCTGATGTCAGTGGATCTGCAGACTCTGATGATGATGGTGGCCAAACTGAAACACAGTTGGCAGATGCAGAGGTTGAATCTGACACATAGGTTGACATATAGCCATCCCCTGCATTTCCATCGGATACAGCCAGTAGGCATATGCTTATCCAGTCCACTGAGCCCACAGATGTTGGACAGATGCAGGGCTGGGACATTGATCAAGAAAGTGTGGCTGTTGTGGCTTCAGTGCCTGATGAGTCTGTCTGGAGCCAAGGTATGGGTGAGATACCACACAGGAGGATCGGAAGAGACCTGTTGCCCTTCCTTCACCTGGTGCAGGTGTCACCTCCCATGCTACTCAATGTATGTTGAGGACCATCATGGAGTCACAGACACATTCCCATAGGTGCTCTAGACAGATGCTCTGATATAGGATGAGGTGACGTCTGCCTGGCCTCCAGTCCAGTGTCTTACCATTTCTGGTGGGATGATCGCATATCCAGACATTTGATATAGTTGATGAAATCAACAGTGTCTGTTGAGAATATGATAATAACAGTGTCCCACATGCTGTGTTAAAAGTGTTTTTGTAATGTCAAGCAAGAGCATACATACACATACAGTTGACTGCAGTGTGAATAGAACCATTACCTATCTAAGTGCACAAATTACAGAACACAGTATGTAATGCAAATAGCACAGCAGATGTCTGACTTTTGCAAGACTGCAGATGAACTTATAGTACATGGCATCAGCAGAGCTTCTTAGGTTCATATGAGGCTACTACCATAATGGTCATAGGTTCATAGGAGGTTACTATGCTAATTTCCTAGGGCTTTGTCAAGCCTACCCAAGTTGTACTATTGTTCCCTTATAGACTATGGTATGTAGTCCATGTTTGTGAATCCATGATCAGCACTAGTTGACCCCGTCTAAAAGTGACATAGGTGAAACCCCTGGGGTAAATCTATGCTTTCCCACCCAATTCTCCCAGTTACACTTAACTATGGTCATTTAGGGTCTCAGTTTCACATGAATTGTGAGTTTGTTCCATAGAAGCATCGATCTCTGGGAGACATATCTGTCTCTCCAGCATGTCCTGTTGATGTTTCAAGCAAAGTTTTGGTCCCTAGAGCAAGTGAGTCTTGTCCCATGTGATTTGCAGAGGTACAGCATTTCCTTTAAGTCAGAGTTCAAGACTGATCTGTAGGTCAGCCACAAGTTACCTCTTAACAGTCTATGCAATACAGAGTACAGTGACAGGGCCTTCAGTCTGTCCATGTAAGTAAGTGTTTCAAGTCCCTGGATTTTTTTAGTGAGAAACATCTGAGGTCTCTCCAGCTGCTGCAGGTGTCTGGTAAAATACATGCAAAAGGGAGCACTGTACTCTATCATTGGTCTGATGAGGAATGAATAAAGTGGAGTTATAACATCATTAGTCTTGGATGCTATGCCTTCACCTATGAGGTGTGCAATGTAAAGGGCCTTTATTATCACTATGGACACATAATGATCAAAGCTGAGGTTGCCATCAACCTGCTTTCCCAAATCTCTCACCATTGGGTTATAACACAGGGGGGTATTATTAATAGCATAATTTGCACACTTTGCTGGAAGAGATAATAATGCATTATTTTGGGTTAACTTTAAGTCATTTTTGTAGTATATTGACATTGTTTGGGGATTCAGTGATCACACCCAGTTTGCAGTCATCAAAAAACTTGTTGAGCCACAGGCCATCTTTTTTGCCTGATTTTGTAAGGAATACATTCCAACAGTAGGGGGCCAGCACAGACCCTTATGTGACACCACTGGTAACAGATCTGCTGGTAGAAGTGTAATCCCCACCTATGACTATATGCATTCTGTTTGTGAGCCAGTTGGCTGCCCATCTTATGGTGTATGGGTTAATGCCCAGTTGGGTGAGTTCTGCAATGATGTCTCAGTGAGGGATTGTATCAAAGCCCTTGGGCAAATCAAGATATGCAGTATGTGCTATTATGCCTTCATCCTGGGCATTTCTGACACTCTTGATGAATTCTACTAGGAGTGATCTGCCCTTGACAAAACCAAAGTGGGTGGGGTGAAGAGTTTGAAGGTCACCAATGTCCTTGTTGATAATGTCCAAGATGGTCCAAGACTAGTCAAGCTTATGGGTGTATAGTTCCCTGGTCAGTTGAGGGACCCCCTTTGTGCAAGGGTATTACTGTTGCTGTTTTCCCTCTTCCATGACAAAGCCAGCACTTAAACTGTGGTTGAAGAGAGTACCCCGTAGCTCTGCTAATTCTTGCGTTAGACTATTTAGCAAGCAGCCTGGGATGTTATACGGTCCCATAGAAGCTGTGTTTTTGGCATTGACGAATATGATTATGACCAGTTATTTGGAGATAATAGGTAGCAAACTGTTGACAGGTATGTTGTATGGTATGATCAGTGGAGACAGGGGTGTGAAATTGATGCCAAACCTGTCTGCTTACAGGTTGGCTATGTCCTCAGATTCAGTATGTGTGGTACCATCCACTCTGAATTTGGTGCAAAGCCAGGCCTTCCCCTTTAGATTATAGATACAGCTAAAAAATGCCTTGTGATTATCCTTAGCTATGGATGCTAATTTAATTTTGTAATTAGCTTTGGAAGACTCTATAAGATATCTAATTTGCTTGTTCAAGCTATGGAGGGTGCTCTTTTGCTGAGACTGTTTCCTCTTATTCCTGGACATCAGTTTCTTTCTCGTGTTATAAAAACTATTTATGCTAGATGTCCACCAGTGTGCCTTTTTCTTTTTTGAGCAAGTTTGATCAGTTCTGGTACAGCTAAGTCTAAACACTTGTAAATGTGTTTATACAGGGCATTTGCATACACTTCCATATAGGAGTCTTTACTGTCAGTGGTGGTAGTCGGTTTGAAACTATATATGACATTGCTTTGGAGACTATAGTTTGCTTTGCAGAGATTTTTCCACCTTTTAGATCCTGAGGGGATCAGGCATGATTGTTAAATTGAATGTGACTGATTTATGGTCAGACATTACAAGGGAGGGTCTCACACATGTGATGGTGTAGTAATCTCTCATATTGGTGAGTACTAGGTCAAGGACATTCGATTCCCTTGTGGGGGTGCAGACTAACTGTTCCAGAGCATTCATGTTTCAAAGTGCTGGAACCTTAGAGTGAACATGTTCAAGCTCATATATGTATCCCAATTGATGGAAGGATAGTTAAAGTTACCCATGTTCAGAGTGTTTGGCTGCATTAAGAGTGACTTAAGTATGTCCAGGAAGGCACTGTGTGGTTTTCATGGTTCATGTTGGTGGACTAGTAGCTAACAGTGATGTGGGGGGGTTCTCCTACAGTTAGATGGACTTGTAGCAACTCTAGGGTTGTACTGCTTAACCAGCCTTGAGATGTACTTGTCTTTTATGAATATGGATACATCTTATCTTTTGGGTCTTTCATGTTCATTTTATGGCCTGATTGTGTAGAAGGTGTTATAGCATTTCATGGCTGGAGTACTCTCTGTGGCTCTAAACTATGTTTCTGTCACTGCACAAACATTGACTTCTTTCCAAGTAAGAAGCATCTCCATTCAGTGTAGTTTCTCATTTAGACTCTTAGCATTAAGCAGCATAATGTTTAGTTTGTATTTTGAGGCTATTTTTATGTCAGGAAGTTTGCTCTTATGATATTCCCTAAAAAGTCATCATGGGGTAGGCAAGTACATTTGTCAATAACCAAAAGGCAAGAGGTTACAGATGAAGACCATCCCTGGCAAAGCAGTATGGTCTGTTGATCATATCATCCCAGCCTGACAGCTATTGGATCCCCCTGGAGTGACATCAGTAGGTAAACCAGATGTAGAAGCAATAATTCTTTTCCTGGGTGAAGTTAAAATGTTGCTTAAGGCTACAGACATGCCTGTCTGGGACACATAATCTGAGAGGTCAGAATTATTTTTCATTATATAGTCCAGTTTGGTACTTCTCAAGTCATTTACTCTAACATGATGTATGACAGAGTTGTAACTGTGGTTGTTGAGAGACTTGAGTGCATGCATGACTTTGCGGATCTTGGCACCTGACAGGCAGCTGACTATATACATTCTTGTCAGGTGGACATCTGTGTGTCTCACTATAGATTTGCCTATGAACAAGACAGTGGTTTTGAGGTGTTTTGCCTTAAGGGCTTAATGGGGGAGACACTGATACATTTGCTTTTATGTGTAGTGGTTCTGATGGGACTGTCATGTGCACAAAAGGTTTGCATTTGCAAGGTTTCTGCTCTTTTAGTAAGCTTCTAATGAGTGCTTCTTTATTTGTGGGTTTATGTGTTGTGCACTTGGTTTGTTGAGGATGGGAATTGTGTGTGCCGACAACTTGTGTGATATCTAGTTAGTTGTTACCTGAGAGAGAGAGCATTTATTTGAGATTAATTGTATACTTGCATCTCTCATATATTATATTCATAAGTTTTTGGAGGACATGGTTATCACTATACATGAGGCAATAGAAACCTGGATGTGTAAAAACACAGGTACCCTTGTTAAGCATATATAGATGGTCATTGTTAACAGAGAGATTTTGTGAGCAGCAGCAACTGTGCCAGTCTATGAGGCACATAAGTGCTACCCCAGAAGCTGTAATAGCCTCCCACTGCATGTGAAGCAATGTTCTTCAATGACCCTGTTGAATCTCAACCTTGACTACTGGTTGGGTGATTGTACAGTCGCCTCTGAGCTAGCACCTATTTCCCTCATGGACAGGGCCAGCTGGTGCTGCTCATAAACACAATCTGATAAAAACAACCATTCAACTATGCTCAATAAGGATGCTTGTGTTTTACATAGGTAGGCTTCTACACACCCTAGTGCTATTAGGCTAGTAACCTCATATGAACCTATGATGCTATGTGCCTATGCAGGCCTCACAACCTGTTGTCCCCAACATGGCCTGCTCATGTCATCTACTATAAGTTCACCTGCACTCCTATTCAAATCAGACTTTTGTCACGGCCCTTGTTTTAACTACTGTGACCTGTAATCTGTGTACTAAGATAGGTAGGGGTTATGTTCTCACTGCAGTAGACTGTGTGTGTGCGTGTGTGTGTGTGTGTGTGTGTGTGTGTGTGTGTGTGTGTGTGTGTGGGTGTGTATGTGTGTCTATACAGAAGAGCAAAGTGTGTATCCCACATTTACTTCTTCAGTGACATGGATTGCCAATATTTTGATGCCTGCACATGCCTACACATCCAATTCATGCAAGCCTCCCTACCTCTTGTCTCCCACATGACTTACTGATGTCATCTACTATAAGTTGACCTGCACTCCTGTATAAATCAAACTTGTTCCATGGCACATGCGTAAAGTACTGTGTTTTGTAGTATGTGTATTTAGATAGGTAAGGGTTTTATTCTCACTGTAGTCAACTTGAGGGGATGTTTGTGTGTGTGAATTGTTGCTTGACATTACAGAGAGCCTTTTACACCAACATGAGGAACACTTTTATTACCATATTCTCCTCACCAGACACTGCCGATGTCATCAGCTATAAAGTAATGTCTGACACACTCTGCATCAGACTTAAGCTGTGGTGCTTGAGTAAAGTACTCTGTTCTGTATACAACTCATGAAAACTGGAGCAGATGACAAAATATGAAAAACCAGTGACCATAAAACAGTTTTATTATATCCAACTCTGGTGCCTCGCCTCATTCAGCCTTCAGTAGAGTACAAAACTAAACACTCAATCACACACTTTATACATCACTACTCATTAAATTAAATCATTTGAAATTAATGCTATAATTAGTATATTAAAAAATAAAAATCACCAAACGGAGTGAATGCTCTACAAAAGGACAGCAACAAATAGAGAAACAGAGTAAAAAACAGACGTGCCCGTAGAGCAAAACAATGGAGGGTCCTCAGTCAATTCAAACACTCGATGAAAGGCAAAATAGAACTGCAGGTCACCAAAAAATCCAAGTCTTCTTGTTTGTACAAAAGGCAGTTTTATTTAAATAAAATTGGTAAGCGCTTTCACAAAAACAGCTTCATCAGACCATATAACATTTATCATTGAAACAGGAAGTTAATATATACTAAAAAAAAGCGCCAAATTAAAATCATTTAAAATGTATTTAAAGGTGTATTGTCACGATAATTCATTTTTTAGAAGCATCTCAAAAAATACATTAAAAACAACATCTTAGGAACACAAGAGCATATATGCTATAATGCTGAATAACAAAATCTATAAAAGCTTCTAATATTTAATCTTGGGTCTCCTTGATTTCAATAAGGGGCGTAGTGGCACCTTGCCATTAATGCCCGGTGGTATATCTGCTCTAAATCTGATGATCCAATTGATTTCTCTTGTTTCTGTGTGATTATCAATATCTCCCCTCCTGCATGTCCTCGAAATCTGCTCTAATATCCTAAACCTGAATTCATGACTAGAACCCAAGTCTCTCACATGTTACAAGGGCATTATATAAATGTCCTTTCGGATGTGATAAGTATGTTCTGCATCCTGTCCCTCAGCACTCCGTTCGTCTTCCCTACATAATAAGCAGGGCATGCTGTGCAGGTTGCCAGATAAACCACATCTTTAGACATGCAGTTGCCAGTTACCTTAATAGTGTAACTACCTGTTCCATGGGGGTATTTAAATACAGGGTCAGTCAAAATGTAAGAGCAGAAACTACACTTATTACAAGCAGTCATATATGGTCCATCTAAATTAAAAACATTAATATGTTGTTTAGGATAGCATAACAGCTGTTTAATATTCTTCTTATTACGGTAGATGAATCTAGGTTTATCACCAGTCAATTTTTTAATGGTAGGATCTACTGATAATACATGCCAATGTTTTAAGAAGACATCCCTAAGTGTTGATATGTCCCTAGTGTAAGAGATTGGAAAAATTACTTCACCTTTATTCATAATATCATCTTTTGATGAATGTATAGTTCCAAAACCAGAATAAACATCTACTGCACCCTCAGAGAAATATGGAGTAGCCCTGTCCTTTCTCAGCATGTCTATCGATTCCATTCCTCTGTTGATGTCCAACGTACTATAACCACGTTGCCTGAATCTAAAATCCAGGTCCTCCAGGCCTGAATTGAATTCCTGATCTAAGGGTGTATATCTCGATAATCTCATGGATTGACCACGGACTATGTTGCGATACACATAACCTGGGTAAATCTACTCATAAGAATACCCTGTTACACCGCACAAGTATGCACCCAGGTTATACATTCATCAAAAGATGATATTATGAATAAAGGTGAAGTAATTTTTCCAATCTCTTACACTAGGGACATATCAACACTTAGGGATGTCTTCTTAAAACATTGGCATGTATTATCAGTAGATCCTACCATTAAGAAATTGACTGGTGATAAACCTAGATTCATCTACCGTAATAAGAAGAATATTAAACAGCTGTTATGCTATCCTAAACAACATATTAATGTCTTTAATTTAGATGGACCATATATGACTGCTTGTAATAAGTGTAGTTTCTGCTCTTACATTTTGACTGACCCTGTATTTAAATACCCCCATGGAACAGGTAGTTACACTATTAAGGTAACTGGCAACTGCATGTCTAAAGATGTGGTTTATCTGGCAACCTGCACAGCATGCCCTGCTTATTATGTAGGGAAGACCAACCGTGTGCTGAGGGACAGGATGCGAGAACATACTTATCACATCCGAAAAGGACATTTATATAAACATGTGAGAGACTTGTCTAGTCATGAATTCAGGTTTAGGATATTAGAGCAGATTTAGGACATGCAGGAGGGAGATATTGATAATCACACAGAAACAAGAGAAATCAATTGATCATCAGATTTAGAGCAGATATACCACCGGCATTAATGGCAAGGCCCTTACGCCTATTGAAATCAAGGAGACCCAAGATTAAATATTAGAAGCTTTTATAGATTTTGTTATTCAGCATTATAGCATATATGCTCTTGTGTTCCTAAGATGTTGTTTTTAATGTATTTTTTGAGATGCTTCTAAAAAATGAATTATCGTGACAATACACCTTTAAATACATTTTAAATGATTTTAATTTGGCGCTTTTTTTTAGTATATATTAACTTCCTGTTTCAATGATAAATGTTATATGGTCTGATGAAGCTGTTTTTGTGAAAGCGCTTACCAATTTTATTTAAATAAAACTGCCTTTTGTACAAACAAGAAGACTTGGATTTTTTGGTGACCTGCAGTTCTATTTTGCCTTTCATCGAGTGTTTGAATTGACTGAGGACCCTCCATTGTTTTGCTCTACGGGCACGTCTGTTTTTTACTCTATAATTAGTATATTGTCAATTATATTAAAACCTTCCAATTACAAGCCACATTTATTCCTCCTGGATTTAAAGTATCAAACGTCAATATAAAAAGTGCTTATTTATATAAAAGTTTCATTTTTACATTCATACATGTATTTTTTTCTCTATTTTTTCCAAAATGGTCCCCTGCAAACCTGCAGGGTCCCCACCAAGGCTGTCCAAAAAATATTGAGTTAAGGGGCTTTCTGTTTTTTTATTTTTAATATCTCTCAAGTGTTCTTGCAGCTGTATTTTAAAAGCCCTCTTACTTTCTCTCACATAACATTTTCTACATGGACATTTAAGAGCATAAATAATACATTCTGTAGTGCAGCTAAAATTACCAAGAACATTAAATTTATATCCATTTATTGTTTCAAAAGTACAAACCACATATTTACATGAAATACACTTACCACATGCATTTTTTTTACAAATGTAGGAGGAGGCATAGCTTTTATATTTTGATTTGGAATAACAAATTTACTATGTACTATTCTATCTTTTATGTTCCTCACTCTCTTAAATGAAAATTTAAGTTGTCTGCTAAGTTCTGACAATTCATTAAACCTAAAGAGAAAATTCCAATTCTGTTTAATAATTTTTGTAATTTCTTCACTTATCAGGTCCTAATTAAGAACTATAAAAATATGTTTATCATCCTTAACTCTATTGTTTACCTCCCCTCTTCTGTCATCATATTTTACTTGTTGTTTCCCCTTCATAAATTTGTCTTGTGCGTTTTTGACTTCTCTTTCTTTATAACTCCTTCTAGTGAACGTTAACTGTCTTTTCCAATTCTTTTTCTAAAATCTCATTATTATTACATAATCATTTAACTCTCATAAGCTTCCCATATGGGAGAAACTTTATTAGATGTTGTGGATGGAAACTAGTTCCATGTAAAAAAGAATTTTTGTCTTCAAATTTTCTAGGTATAGTTGTTTCTATTCTTTGACCATCAATACCCTTTAGGACTGCATCCAAAAAAATTACTTGACTACCACAAGCTGACATGTCAAATTCTAAGTCAAATCTATTGACATTAAGTTCACTTACAAAATTATGCACCTTCTCAAATCCATTATAACAAATAAAAATTAAATCATCTATACATCTATGATACTGGAGGCCGTTTCTTAAAAAAAGAATTTGTATATACATACTCTTGTTCAATCAAACCCATCATCTATATATTGCATACATGGGGGCAAAAGAAGCCCTCATGGCTGTGCCATATTTTTGATGATATATGGTCCCATTAAATTAAAAAAAAAATTTTTTTTAAACTGAATTCAATCAGTTCTATTATATACATAACTACTGGCATATTGCCAAGTGCAAACTCTAATGCTTCAACCCCATTGTTATGTTTAATAGACGTATAAAGACTTTTAACATCTATGACCAGATAATACATTTCTTTTGTCTATTGTATATCAGTTATTCTGTTCAAAAAAATCAAATGTGTCTTTAATATATGAGGTTGTTTCTTTACTATATTTAACAAGTAACTATGTAAAAAAAATCCAATTTTATTCAAAAAATACTGACAGGCTGACACCATAGGTCTGTCTGAGGGGTCATACAGATTTTTATGCACTTTATGAACACAGTAAAAAGTAGCCATTTCACACTCATCAATATTAAACTTTTTGCTAATATCATCTTCTGAAAAATATCCCAAACGAAAGCCTTTATACAAAAGTTCCTAAGCTTGAATTGCTTGCTGGTATTGCTCTATGCATGCTACGTCATATGTATTTACATCATTTAAATGTTCATAACACATTTTAAGATACTGTGTATAATGTAATACAACTAATTTTGTGCCTTTATCAGCGGGTTTAAATATAAGCTCTTTCTTCATACCCATATCTTGCAACACTTGCCATTCTAGCTTGGTTAAATTGTATTTAACACAATGTTCATGTTTAACACATTCTGTATAAGCATTTTCAACTACAAATTAAACCATGGTTGAAAATTGTTGCACACCGTCATGGTTACATTTTGGAATACATTGGATTTTAAAAGGTACCATGTTAGTATCAAGCTTAAAATATGCATTACACTCATCACTATCAAATTCGAAAGCAAATGAATAAAAACTATCATCATAGGCTCATGGGTTCATAGGTAAGTAGTAGGCTATCTGCCCAAGGGCATTTATAGGCCTAGCCAGAGTGTGTTGGCTTTCACCACCCCCAAATAGGGCGTTGTATTCTATAATGTGTCTAATAAGTGATGAGTAGACAGGCACACTAACCTCATTTGTTCTGGATGTGAACCCTTTTGAGATAAGGTGGGCCACTAGAAGGATTTTCTTACCACCTTGCCAATATGATTATCAAAGGAGAGATTGCTATCTACTTGGGTCCCCAGATCCCTTATTACTTTTTCTGTATTTAGAGGACTACCACCTATGTGGTAGTTCATGGGAACTTTGTTTTTTCCATAGGGGGTGACTATGCACTTATTGGCATTCAGCTTGAGGCCATGATTTTGACACCAGGTATCCATCTCAGTGAGACCCTTCTGGAGGGTATCTGTATCAGCTGGAGAATCAATTATGGCCCCTAGTTTGCCATCGACTGTGAACTTGGTCAGCCAAAGTCCTCCTGTACTTACCTGTACCTCTGAGAAATATATACCAAACAGGAGGGTTTTATTCTCACTGTAGTCAACTGGGGTGTGTTTGTGTGTGTGAGCTGTTGTTTGACATTGCAGAGAGCCTTTTACACCAACATGTGGAACACTGTTATTACCATATTCTCCTCACCAAACACTATTGATGTCATCAGCTATAAAGTAATGTCTGACACACTCCATGTCAGACTTGAGTTGTGGTGCTTGCGTAAACTACTCTGTTCTGTAGTCTGTGTACTTAGATAGGTAGTGGTTCTATTCTCACTGCAGTCAACTTGGGCATGGGGTGCTTGTGTGTGTGAGTTGTTGCTTGATATGACAGAGAGCCTTTCACACCAACATGTGGAATAGTGTTATTGCCATATTCTTCTCACCAGTCACTGCTGATGTCATCAGCTATACAGTGTTGTCTGGCACACTTCAAGTCCGATTTGAGCTGTGGCACTTGTGTAAAGTACTGTGTTCTGTAGTTTGTGTACTTAGGTAGAAGTTATATTCTCACTGCAGTCAAGTGTGTGTGTGTGTGTGTGTGTGTGTGTGTGTGTGTGTGTGTGTGTGTGTGAGCTGTTGCTTGACATTACTGAGATAATTTTACACCAGCATGTGGGACACTATCTTGTCCACAGCAGACACTACTAATGTCATCAATTACATTACATTTTTGGATATGCAGTACCTCCACCAGTGCAGGGTCAGAGACTGGCCTGGGGGCCAGACAAAGGTCATGTTATCCTGTACAATAAAGTTTATAGTGACATGGCTTTTAATCTATCCACATACATCATGACATGGTGTGTAGGACATGTGTTATCTTGCTGAGAAAGTCCTGTGGTCTCTCCAACTGCTACATATGTCTGGTGAGGTACACGTAAAAAGAGCATTATACTCTATTAGTACTGTAATGCAGTCTGATGACAGTGTTGTCATACAATCTCAAGATGTCAATATTTGGTGTGATGTATGATATGCACATCATAGGCTTTTAATAGCAGTTTGGCCACTTGATGGTCAAAGTTCAGATTGCTATTTAACTGTGTTTCCAGTGCTTGTGTCACTGGATTTCTGCATAGCAGGACTGTTGTCAATGTTGTGATTAACATGGAACTCCACTTATAAGATGGACAACATTAAATGCACACATATCTGCATTTATTTGTAGATTGTGTGTCTTTGCCACTATTCAGTTGTGTGTGTTAGCTCCTCCTGTACTATGTTATCACCATTGACAGACTCAATGATTGTACTCAATATGCAAGAATCAGCAAACTTGGTAAGCCAAAGGCCATATACATTAGCCGGATGTGTCAAGAAATACAGTTCAAACAGTGAAGGGCTAAGAACAGATCCCAGGTGTTTGCCAATGGTAACGGCTCTACTGGTACAGTTTGATTCACCAACTGTCACATGATGTGTTCCCTCAGTGAGCAAACTGTTTACCCATCAACTGATGTAAGGTTTAATCCCCAGCTTGGTGGTTTTCTCAATGATACCTGTGTGTGTGATTGTGTCAAAACCCTAGGCCAGATCACAATAGGCAGTATGCACTGTCTTACCTTCTTCCAAGTCTATCACATGGAATCAATCTGCATTGACATCACAGATCAGTTATGTCGTGACTCAGCACATACATATTCCTAATACAGAGGATTACACCGATCAACACACTATCCACATGGCCTATGCTCCCATACAATGGTCTACATCTACATGCATCCACCTGCATTGGGGGGACAGCACCTGATACACGTATGTGTAGAGACATCCTGACTCTCCACAACTGTGAGATAGACCAACATGTCATCACGGACCTCTTCTACATGTATACTTGTAATATTGCTGGTATATGCAACAGGTCTGTGTGAGTTGTTACTGTTAATTAGGTCTGTTACATCTAATAGATGTCCTTAAAGAGGTCATTGAGGACATGCATGATAACAACAGTATCATCTTATGAAACTTGAACAGGTGAAGGCATTTGACAAAAGGTTGCACTGTGGTATTCAATCAACACTGTCATATGTGGTCATAAACAGCTATATCACCAAATGGGTAGACAAGTGTATGATATTTGTCACATCTAAATATGCTTAAATGTGTGACATGACATATATTTCAGATCCAGTGATCATGTCAATACATCAGGGGGTGTCTGCTAGGCCTTTGTCTGCCCCTTAGTTAAGTGATGGACATCACAGGAGACATACACATGCTGTGTCCAAACAGCTTCTTGAAGGAATACAACTTGTGAGCAATCATTGACTGCAACTGTGATATTAGTACAATACACACAGTTTCAACACATACCAGAGTCTGCTGCCATAGCCATGACAACATCTGCACTGACAAGAAACATAGAGGGATGTGTTGCATCAAGAAACAGACACAACACCCAAGTATAATGTGGACGTCACACCCTATAATCAGACCAATAAGATGTGACCTGTGTCCTGGGGTAGAGGGTAAGTGGTACATCCACCAGCATGTGGTCACAGTGCTGATGACTCCCTTGACTGTAACACAAGTACTGGGTATGTGAAGGACATGCACATCAGATGACATACTAACGGCATGTTTCCTAATCGTTATCACATCAATAACTGAGTAAAATGCACCCTTCTCCATGTACCTCTCTATACATGTTCCAGTGATGTATAACTGAAGTCTACCACCTTTGTTGTAGTGTGCTGTCACACATCTTATTGTCCATACCAAGGTATTCTATCTGTGGAATATACATGACAGTCTGATGGGGCAGAACAACAATCAAGTTATATACCAGATGCATATGTGACACCTGTTTACCATATGCACACATTACATAGATAGGTGTTTGACAACATTAATGGCATAGATATCATTTGTGACAGTGTAACTTGCGCCATTGATATAAGCCATGCACACAAGCCAACTTGCCTATATTGCCCATACTGTCACACACTGGTATAGCAGTGTCCCTCCTAACACCACCAGCAGATATTATAGTACCATGACAGTGCACATGGTTACTTTCATATTGTCTCTATGTATCATACTAGTTGTCCAGTGTGTGTGCAGATTCGTCTATCACTCCAAATCAGATATATTATGTCAGAAGCATGGGATTAGTGGTGACGTTATTCAGATATGTTCATGCTTTTGGTTGGTTCTTTTAATGTTTGTCATGATCCTTTACCTGTGGTTACCATGTTGTAGACCACTGCTGACAGTACACTCATACTTAGCTATATCAGTTTGCTCAGCTTCCCAATATGCAACCTACCTCAAATGTATGTCAAATTCCTGATAAATGTCCCAGCATTATTCATGTAAGGATGCTTACCTCACACAAACATCCTCCTCATTGTTATGTCACCTTGTGTGTCAATCACAGACCACAAATATTCATTGTACCGTTCATACTGTACCATATTGATATGTGCTTCTTGCTGCTACAACCACCCTCCATTGACATGCCTACCTCTGCTCTACATGCGGGAGTTTCATCTGTACTCTTTCTCTATGTTCATTCCTACAATTAATCTGTGTGTCCCTATTCAATACACATATTTCCCTGAGTGATCATTTTACATCGCAGTCCCTTGTCCTGTTACAGATCATTAACAGAGCTTCAGTACAGAATGCCTGGAATGGGATATTACAATACTCTGCACTGTAGGTACACTGTCCTGTACTGTGTTTGGACCATATACTTCACATTCATACCTCTCACATGTCCTGATATTCCCATGTCCAGATGTTTCCTTATCGAATATGTGGTTTCTGCCATATCACTGGGATGATCTCTGGACTGCTGTGACTCAATATCACAGACATTTGGGTGCATACCTCTCAGCTTTCCTGATCTGTGCAGAACGTCCAGTTGTTGTCTCATATTTGTGACCTTTTCCTCATAGCATGTTGTCTTTCTGGTAAACCATTGGCATGTCATTGCAGAGTGCAGTCAGTAACTGATGACTGACAATCGAGTTTCAAACGTCTTGCTCTTCAGAAAGTTCATGCTAATGTATAACTTATATATTCCATCAACTTCAGAACTTTGGACATGGAATACTTACAATCTGTCCCTTTTTCTGGCCCTTTGTCCTCCCATTTTTATGGCTTTGTCCATATTTTGTGCTCGAAGAGGTTGAGAGTGTTACATTCGAATACACTGCCATGTAACATCTATGCCAAATATGTCCCTATTACTGTTTATTTGTACTCTCATTAAGTTGGTCTCTGTGCAGATATGTTGCACTAGCAGAATGACAGCTATTTGTACAACCATACCTCTCAACTGTACAGATTTGTTTTTAGACTGTCCAGATTTTACCTCATATTTTGGTCTATTTCTCATACAATTGTGGTTTTCTGGAAAATCATTGTTAAAGTACTGATGGTTGAAGTCAGCAAATAGTTACAGATGTCTGAGTATCAGACTTCCTACCATTCTGAAAATTCATGGGAATGCAAAACCTGTCATTCTATCAACTTTCACAGTTTGTAAGAGCAATATTTAATAAGTGTGTCCCTAGCATACTTCCCAGCTGTCCAATTTTTGCAGAATGTGTAGGGTTTTGCCTCTTATTTTTGGCCTGTTCCTCATACACTTTGTGGTTTTCTGACAAATCACTAGTATGATCTGAGGATTAAAGTCACTTAATAATGACATGCCTTTGAGTTTCAGATTTCATGTCCTTCAGACAATGCATGCTAACACAAATTCTGTTATTCTAGCAACTTTTTAAGTTTATAAGAGCAATATTTCAAATGTGTGCATATTTTTTCTCCTTTGTCCCCACATTATGTCATACATTTTCCAGATTTCTTGTGCCAAGAGGTTGAGAGGTATGGTCTCTAGATGTTATCCTCTGTCTCCACATTACTTATGGCTTTTGTCCATATTTCTTGCTCTATGAGTTTCAGACATATGTGTACCATACCTCTCAACTCTGAGATGTTCATAGAATGTGTGGATTTTTGCCTCAAATCTTTGGTCTGCTCCTCATAAAATTTGTGTTTTTTTTTGCCATACCATCAGGATTATCTCAGAATTGAACTCACTAAACAATTACATACATTTGAGTTTCAGACTTCAAATCCTTTAGAAAATGCATCTTAACACAAACCCTGTTATACTATCACATTTCTAAATTTAAAAGAACTATTGGCCATTGTCCCACCCATTATGTCAGGCTTTGTCCAGATTTCTTCCACTAAGAGGGTGAGAGCTATGATGTGTCCAGCCCTGGTGATCACTGTGGCATTCCGCACAAATCTGTGTATGTGCTTTCCTTTACACGGACTCGATATACATGTTTGCGTACAAGGTTTCACTGTCAGCATTACTGTTTTAAGGGGTGAAACCTAGCTTAAGCATGCTGCACCTCATTAATATGCATTGTGTGCTGCCACACGCTAAGCACCATCACATTTACAGGTACACTCCGTGTAGGCTCTGTGTGGAGCCTATATGGAGTTTATTGAAACCTGCTGTATTTCTTTATTTGCGTGAGGTAAAAACTTATCCCATTTTAATTTGTCTAGGTATTTTGGTTTCTGATACCATGACAGGAAAGCATACTTCATCATATTAGTATTTTTCAGTCTTTGAGTGTCTTTCACAGCGCCTACAATCTACCCAGAATTGCCTCTTTTATAATTCATAATGAGTTGCATGTATTGCTAGCATATTTAAGTATGATTGTAAATTCTGTTTTATTATACCTGCTGCTCCTACTACTACTACTACTACTACTACTACTACTACTACTACTAGAACTGTCTGGGTATCTTCCTTCCACATTGCTCTTGTTTCTACTTTGCGAATCTTGGTAATTTTTTACATTGTGTCTTGCTGTATGTAGGACACTGTAATTGCTGGGTGTCACAGTTTCAGTGACAAATGCTACTTATGCCTTTTTTTCATGGACTACTATATCTGGTTTTCTCTCAACTATTTTTTGAACTAATGAACAAAACACAAGTCCCAAGAATAAAGTGCCTCACAAGAAAAAGTAAAGTGCATGGGACTTCAAAAGCACTAATTGTGTGATGAATCTTCTTATGTGATTGGTTAGTTCATATTAATTGCTGTAGATATATTTGAGGTGCTCTAAATGTTAGAATATAAATCTGATGAAGTGTCTTGGTTAGACGCGAAAGCGCTTATTCTTGCAATAAATTTCTTTTGTACTTGGGTAGCCATGTCTGTGCAATCACTGCTTGTTTTTTGTGGACTTTACTTTTTCATGTGAGGCACTTCATTCTTGAGACTTGTGTTTTGCTCATTTTATCATTTTGGTTCATCTGAGTCCCTTGGAGCATGGTTGAAGGTACTGCTATTGAATTGGATTTCAACCCCCAGGTTAATGTTTCCAACAATAAACTGAATCTTTTAAAAGAATGCCGTTGGAAGAAAGTTATCCTCTCTTGCTGTTTGATATGAATGTTGCTTTGAACAATGCAAATTGAATAGTGGAAAATGAGAGACTGTTAAAAGATATGAGAGAGATTAACAATAAGTTGATTAAACTGAAACACACTCAATGGCAATGCAAAACATTGAAGTGTGCCTGTGCTTTAAAGTTATTCCACTGGGCCTAAGGATACTTAAAATGCCCACATATGGCTCCCTTTTCCCTGATTTATTAGTCAAATGAAAACAAATGAATATAGAAATGAGCTATGGATATATGAAATTGATAATTGACCATCATATGGCCACTGAGAACAAGCTGTCTAGTGAGATTATTGCTTTGCAAAATGAGATTTCTTTGTTGTGACATCTGATAGATGCAACTTATTTTTTGAAGAACTCACTAATGATAAAATAGCATAGGAATTTCATATACATCAGCAAAAGAAAAAAAAGCTTTAAAGGGACTATGTGATTTTTCTAAGGACAATGTTTTTTCATGGCCAAAGGAACCAATTAGATTTAAGAGATGGAATGAGTCTACATATTGGAATCCAGAGTCATTCCACCAATTGAGCCCTGCATTATCAAATTTTGATCAATCACCACCTGTTTCTACCACTACTACCACCAATAAGGTGAATCATGACCAGTTCCAATCAGTTGCTGTATCTTCGGACTTAGACCAATCATCAGGGACTGGATTATTGAAATGTCACACTCTAGATGGGCTGAATGAGAGATCTAGTTCATTATCTACAATGACTGCAGAATCTGGCAGGCCCTGTTGCTCTATGCTGAATGTACATCTGAGCTCCAATTCACTTGATGTTTGCAAGAAACTTAAGGAGATCACCATTGCTGACAGTGCTCAGCAAAAGCCTTTTCCTTTTTTTTCCTTTTCCAATAAGGACAAACCAACAGAGGCAGCGAACATGCAGTTGAGGAATGAAGAAATGATCCATTTCAGAATAATTTGTAGAGGTGAGACTGAAGTAGAAGGGATTTGGACATAACTAATTTGTCTTTAGTTGCTAATATCTCTAATGATAACTTGACCACAGCTGAAATGTCCTTTTTAGAGAAAGGTTTGCCATTTATACTTTCGCTTAACACTGATATCCTAGATGCTGTGATTGATATTAAAGTTTTTGTTAGAAATGTTATGTGCAAGATTATGTTTGGCAATGTTAGTTATAATGATAACTTATTGAATTTTAAAAAACTGAGTACCTATGTTCCTGTATTTCATCTTGTGCTAGATACTTTTCATATAGCCTTTGAAGAAAAATTGTTGAAATTAGTTGATGCTAGAAAATATAGAAATGCTTTTTGTAACATATCAAAAGAAGAATGTGATGCTTTTTATTCACTTAGACATAATATGAATATAGTTATGTGACCGGCAGATAAGGGGGGTGCTGTCGTTATTATGGATCGGGAGAGTTATAATAACAAAATGCACTCTGTGTTATATGTTATGTGAAGATGAGACGTATGGGTTACTGACAGTGAATGATTTAGATAAAATCATTAAAGATGTTTACAGTACGCTATATGACATGTTGATGTGCTGACAGATAAGCAGTGACCTTATAAATATTTTTTAGTTAAGAGTCCCCTTGTTCCTATAATTAGAGGTTTACCAAAAATTCACAAAAATTATATGGAGCCCTCCCCAGACCCATAGTAGCAAGCAGTGGATGGCTCACAGAGCCTATGTCTATTTTTATTGAAAAGATGTTAAGACCAATTGTGGATAATGTTGATCCAGTTCTGAAGGATACTGAAAGTTTTCTATGTTCCTTATCAGATTTCGTGTTTTCAGATAAATATAAGACAGATTGTTTGCTTGTAACTATGGATGTGACATCTTTGTTCACATCCATCCAGAATGAGTAAGGGATTGATTATGTTAGACCGTTTATATCAAAAGATTGGAATTTGAATTGTGACAAAGTTATTTTGTACTGTATGCTACTTGAAATGGTCTTAACTCATAATGTCTTCACCTATAATGCTAAATATTATGTACAAAGAAAAGGTGTGGCCATGGGCACTCAGTGTGCCAATTCGTAAGCAAGTTTGGTCATGGCCCAATGGGAGACTACAGCATATTATGAAATGAGAGATATACTAATTTAGTGCTCTTTTACAGGAGGTTCGTGGATGACATTTTTTGTTGTGGGAAGGCTCAGTAGAGGACTTAGATGCTTTTATTTGCTATTTGAATAATAGTACACTTTTTTTACATTTCATATGCCATTGGTCTTTTGATAAAATAGAGTTTTTAGATGTTAAATTTTGAGAGATACTAATGGTATTTCTACCTGTAATTTTAGGAAAGAGTGTAAAAAGAATAATCTATTATGGGATGGTATGCATCCCCCCGCATATATGATAATATTATCAAAAGACAGAGTTTATGGACCTCCCACCTTATAAGCCTTAACCATGAAAATATGTTTAAGGAGCTAGAAAATTTTCTCCAAAGGGGTTATACATTTAATGAATGTAGTTTTGACAATTTGAAAAATAATATAGATTGTGAAGGTAGAGGTTCCCCTTTTTTTAGAGATAAGAATAATGCAAATAGTTTTAAGAACAGACATAATAATAATAAAACATGCAGGATGTTTATTCCTTTCACAAGGAATAATAGTGATGTTAAGAAAGTAATTTCCAATAATTGGAGAATTCTATTGACAGATGAAAAAATTGAAGAGCTTGTAGGTGAGATACCTGCTTTTGCCTACAAGAATAATACATCTTTAAAAAGGCTGCTATGCTATGAGGGTCAGAACAGCGAGTTTATGGAGTCTCAAAGGAAAGGGACATATGCTTGCAGAAAAAGTCATTTATGTTCAAATATTGGTGAGAAATGTACTTTAGTTCACCCCATTACTAAACCAGTATTGCTTTAATTGATTAAATGAATGTAGGAATATAGTATATTTAGCATACTGCCTCAAATGTTCAGCATACTATGTTGGTAAGACCAACAGAACTTTAAGGGAACATATTAGAGAGCATATTTATGCCATCAATAAAGAGGATTAAACAAATAATTTAGCTAGGCATGTGTTGAAACTAGGGACGTCTCATATGTTTAGGTTTTTGGTTCTAGGACCAATTCATAAGAGCTCTAGACTAGGTAACATTAGAAATATGACAGAGAAAATAGAAACCAAATTTATAATTAATTTGAGATCAGATAGAGACTGTGAACTTATTGACAGGGTCTCTGTTAAACCTTTTTTATTAGATAGATCTTTGAATAAGTAATTGTTTACGCATTTTAACTGTGCCTTATTTAGTGTTTATATTATATATTTTATATGATTTTTAACTTTGTAATGTTATGCTTCATATATGTTAATCAGGTGCCAATGTTTTAGTTAGAGGAGCACTAATTGTATGATAAATCATCTTATGTGATTGATTAGTTTGTATTAATTGCTGTAGATATATTTGAGGTGTTGTAAATGTTAGAATATGAATCTGATGAAGTGTCTTGGTTAGACGTGAAAGCACTTATTCCTGCAATAAATTTATTTTGTACCTGGGTAGCCATGTCTGTCCACTCACTGGTTATTTTTTAACTGCTGATAATGGATGATTGCATGTCATATAAACATCATCATTCTCCACAATGCTTTGAGGTTTATGTTTCTAATTCTTCTCAGCTGCTTCTATATTGTAGTGTTTGCACAATCCGCAGTGCAGCAGTCTTGTCATTTCATTGTACCTTTCAGTATACAAGCCATCTGCCATGAGTGTTACACTTAGAAACAAGGTTTGCAACTGTTTCTAGTTGTCTTTTGCATAATCTGTATTTGTCTGTTTCTACAATGTTTGTAATGGAGTTTGTAAACCAACATATACAATGTCTACTCTCCTGGGTTATCAGTATTAGCCTTTCATCTCTTGGTTTCAATTCACCCTGCTTAACTGGTTCTATATTATAGCATCAAAGTTCAAAAACTTCGAATGTTGTAATATCGAACCCAGTAGAGCGAACAGTTGAAATAGTGATGCTGCAGAACACCAAATACTTTCCTAGGGAAAGTATTCAGTAGGCCGTTTCTGCAGCTTTGCTATTTCCTCAACTGTGGAGCAAAGGTAATGGACCGGGTTAAGGTAAGTGTGCGAATGAAGGTGAGTGTGTGATTGGGCATGGGTTAGGTGAGTTAGGGTTAGGGACCGGGTCAGGTAAATGTGTGATTGTGTGGATGTGAGGGTTACGGTGGGATAGGTGAGTTAGGGTTAGGGAGTGGGTAAGGTGAGTGTGTGATTGTTAGGGACCTTAGGGTTAGGGTTGGGTTAAGGTAAGTGGGTAGCTAGTGGTGTATGTCTGGTTTAGTGTAGGGTTTCATGAAGTGTATGTGTGTGGATTATTTATTTTGGTGTGCTTGAATTGTGCGTATGTTTGTCGGAACAGCACATTTTTTCCCCTGGGAAAAATTCGCTATTCTGACTGTTCGGTTTTCTGGTGTTTCGATTGAATGGGGCCGATATTATAACATTCAATGTTTTTAGACTTTGATGTTATAATATAGACCCACTTAATCTTTCTTCTGTCATATCTTGGCCAACATAAGGCTTCTGCAAGTGATCTCTGTGCTTGACACTATATCTGTGGGCTTTCCTTTTATTTTTTGTTATCTGATAGTTTTCCTTAAATTGCTTATTTTGTTTTTTTTTGGCAAATTCAGTTCAGATTTTTGTCTACTCCTCACTTGATTTCCATTCCTGCTTTATTGCAAAAAGCTTCTGCAAAATAAAACAAATATGCCATCTTTGATTTCTTCTCTGCATGTTTTAAAAGGTTGACTAGATTTGGATCTGATGAGGTCAGCAGATATGTATGCAATCCTATGATTACAGATCTATACGTATAGTCATTTATAAGGTGCTAATTCCTCCTTCAGAGAGAATAATATAGAATCTTGGTATATGTGACAATGTGAGGTATTGCCAACTATGCCAGATGCCTACGGACAACATATGCAAGCATAGCTAGCTGGAGTTTTGTAAAGAATTATATGTCATTTGTGTATCAAACTGATTTGTATAGGTGCTTGTGTTGAAAATGTATTTGTAAAATTGCTTGTGTTAAAAAAATGTACCTGCAGTTGGTCTTGCTGGACAGAAAAAAGAAATGCACCTGCATGTCAGACTGCATTGTAACTGGGAAAATTAATATTGTAACTGAGGATACTGGAAGAGAAGAGGCTAAGCTCATCCCCAGCTAACTTTTAGAAAAATATCTTGAAATTAATTAACTTAATTTAGGCCATAAAGAATGTATCTCACAGGTCTTAATGCAGCCAGAGACAAAAAGTCTGTAATAAGAAGCCTTCTGTATTGTCCTTGAGGGTAAACTAATGGCTTCTCTGGAAGGGTAGAAGTTTGAAATTGTTTTATAACTTCCAGGAACTGCAGCAAATCTTAACAAAGTTTTAGGTTTGTAAGGTCACATCTGTGCTAAATCCTAGCAGCCCCTAGTAAAGGAGGGTAGTATGGGAACCAGAAGTCAGATAACCAGAAGCATATGATGTCATTCTGTAAAACAGCACAACAATGATGTTTTAATGCTAGATAAGACTGAATTCTCAGGAAAGTCTGTTTTTGCAACCTGATAAAGATCTCTTACCCACTTCATCTTGCCTTGCTTTAGTAAGTAACCAGAGAATAGTCATTCTTTAGATCAGTCAGGCAAATATAGTGAGATTAGTTAAGTATTGTTTTTATGTAACTGTGTGAACCTATCTGCTGGTGTTTATTGTAAACAGATATTTTTTTAATATTTTCATATTTTTATTATTTATTATTAAACATGTTTAAACTTTTCACTGTGGCTGGTCCTTTAGAGAATATTTAACCTTTGAGAATACTTATGTTTATTTAGTGACACTGTGTCTGCTCCTGGAAGCCTTATTGCATTGGTCAGACACTACCATTTGTATTAGTATTAATTTCACTCAGTATAATTGGGTTCCCATGTAAGAGCCTTTGAGTAGCTGGCTTTGGAGTACCTGGTGATAGTAACTACATTATAGGTTGGGCAAAGGGTAGCAGTGCAAGTAAATCTGTGCCAGCCTTTCCCAGGTGTGTGTGTGTGTGTGTGTGTGTGTGTGTGTGTGTGTGTGTGTGTGTGTGTGTGTGTGTGTGTGTGTGTGTGTGTGTGTGTGTGTGTGCACGAGCGCAAAAGTCAAATCTCAAAGAGTGTTTTATGTCAGCTGCTTGGAGCAGGTACACAGAGTACTGGTTTCACAGAGAGTATGTTGAAGAACTGCATTTGGAAATACTGTATATATCACTCTATCTTTGTTCCAAGTGAATGTCCCTTACCAGTGTCAGTGGTGAGGAAATAAGCTCCTTGCTTATTGGTCCAGAGAAGAAACAGCACAGTATACATTGATTTTTCTGTATCATTTGATAAGCATGAAGCATTTTTCTTGTTTTCTTGTCCAAATGATTCAATACTTTTTGTTGCCCATCATTCACCCAAAGTTGCAAGTTAGAATAGGAAGAACAAATTGATTTATAGCTTGAACTTTATTCATATATATATATATATATATATATATATATATATATATATATATATATATATATATATATATATATCAAGGCATTTTTCAGTGTTAATGTGAGTCTTCTGAACTATTCCTTACTAAGTTCTAGTCTCATTTGTTCATGTCTTATTGTGAATACTTCATCTATTCCCAAATATTTATGCACTACCTCCTGCTAAAATTTTTTTTATATCCCATTCCTGTCCTTCATGTACAAGGGTGATATTTTCTTGATGTTGCAGTTTTCTTTATTTAACAATTGCTTTTGCACATTTATCAAGAACAAATGTCATTCTAATATCGAATGGAAAAAACTTAAACCATTTGTATTTGTGCATTCAACTCCTCATCTAGTGAGCTATTCAATTTTAAGTCATCCACAAAAAGTAGACAAGAAATTGTTTAAATGAGGTTGGCTTCTAGTAGTCAAATTGTAACCATAGTCTAATCTGTTAACATCTTAATGGGTTAAGGACAGGACAAACACCAGTGGTGACAAAGAATCACCCTGGAATATCCCCCTTTTAAGTTTTATCCCTTCAGTAATAACTTGCCATTTGTCATGGCTCTTTGTCATTATAATGTAATTGATCAATGTAGAGATTAACTTACATATATGTAAGCATTCCTTTATCTATGAAAGGGGGTGCTGTAATTTTTTTTTATAATTTATCTGTGCCATACTTAGATTCTTCCCCTTTTAAAACTCTCTATTATGGCTTTATTTAGCAACAAATGATCCTATTTTTGCGTGACTTTCTTTTATTATCTTGTTGTTCTATTCCCATAGTTTTCCCCTATATGACTATAAAATGTGTCTGCAAAAATTACAGAGTTTAATTTGTATATTGTTGGAAAATAAGTTCTTGGTCTATGCTTCTCAGGCTAACCTGCAGGTTAACTCTTAAGTAAGTGCATAATTTTTCCTGCTGTTAATCAAGTCTGTGTCTCTTCAGGGTGCACATATAATTCATTTTTGCTCAGGGCTAAATCTTTGTGTAAAAATATTAATACCTTTAAGCAAAGTTAGGTACTGCATCTGGACATGGGGGTTTTCCACGTTTCTTAATTTTATCTCAGTTTCTGTGGCTTTTTCTTCATCCCATTCTTTATGTTTTACATTAAAGCTATTTACTGTTTCTTTTAATTTGTATATCCAGTCATCATCTTTGTTATTTTCAACAGGGTCTTCGTAAATACTATACCAAAATGTATCTACTTCTAATTTTTTGTGGGGTTTCAATTCCTTTTGCTTTGTTTCACAAGTCTCTAAAAAACATTTTGGGTAATAAATTGCTTGTTTTTTACTTTTCCATAATATGTATTTCCATATCTTCTAAGTTTCTCTGCTTGTGCTGATATTTTTAGTTTATTATTGTAAATAGTGCATAATAAATCGTAGTCTCTCTTGATACTGAGTGTTGCTTTTCCACGTCTATCTTTCTAAATAATTTTGATGGTCTGTTCCCTTTTCTTTATTCTTTTAACAGTGATAGTCCTTCCATGGTAGCATTCTCCTTGTTCCCATCCTTTTCATGGTTACTCTATATTTTTAGGGTAACACTTTATCCATTATTATTTTTTCTGCACAGTAAAATATCATGTTTATTTTCTGTTGTATCACATAGATTTCTCTTAATAGTCCTTATTACTGTGTTCATTTATTTTACCAGTCTTCTAGTATTTTGGAGCTTATTTACACTCTGTACTCTAATTCTTTATTAAATCAAGCAAGGTCTACACTTACATATTTTTTTCTAGACTGAAAGCATCTTACTGTGATATATCCTCTTGAGATGCATCTTACTTTATCTGCTACTCCTCCATATGGAGACCTATTGATCCATCATGCCACAACATAACCTGTGTCAGAACTGACACTGCTTCCTGTTCTTCCCTTACTGTGTAACTTCATCTGGACATTTGTATGAATCTCCTATAAAAGACTATGGTGCATCATCATGTGGCAAATCTTTTTTTCAGATGCCTCCCACTCCACCTGCTTCTCCTTAATCCAGCAACCTTTTGTTCCATCATATTGCAACTCTACTTGTGTTGGAGTCTCTCTACTAAACTCTTCACTTTGCAGATAGTCCATCACTTCAATTTTTATTTGTTTAACTTCTGCTTCACTAATCTTCTTTTTTACATTCCTCTTTGGAGATGTTATTTTTTGTATTGTGAGGTATTCCATATCAAGATGCCTTTGCTTGTATTTTCTTCAAATATCTTTGGAGCTGCAGTTTCTGTATTGATTAGTTTGGATTTCTGTTCTACACACACACACACACACACACACACACACACACACACACACACACACACACACACACACACACACACACACACACACACACACACACACACACACACACACACACACACACACACACACACACACACACACCTTATACTTACCACATTCTCAGGTCCATGTTTCTTTTTTATACATTTCAAAAAGCTCCATTTTGTAGTTCTTTACACTTTCTCACTGCCTGTATCGCTTCTTCTTCTGCAGTTTCTGTATTGACTTGAAAATTCTGGGCTTTCTGTATAATAGCAGCAATACATATATTTCCTTATCACCAACAGTCCACATTGTTACCTCTATGCCTCTTTTTTGACCTATCAGTTTTTGTGCTTTTGTGGATTATTTTTTTCCTCCTACCACATTGTGGCCATCTTCCCCCTTAACCTGACCTAACCACATGGTAAGAATGTTTCCATTTTCTAAAGATTCCTATGACCAATACACTCTGTTTTTTTTCTCTCTCTCTTTCCATGCCAGTTAATTTTGCCTCTTTCAGCTTTTTAACTATCTTCCTCCACTTTTGTTATAAAAAGTCTCATTTTTAACAAAGTGTCCGAGTCCTGCTTTAAGTATAGGATTCTGCCTAATATAATTTATTTGCAGATGGTCTGCAGTGTGTGTACTTCTTCATCCCCTCATCTACAGTCCTAGCTACTTAATCCTTGTTTGCTTTCTCTTCTATTATTTCTGTCACTTATATTCTCATTGAACTTGATGATTCTTGCAATTAATTTCTTAAAATTCTGTTGTGAAGAATCTAATGCAAACATCGAGCAAATATTCATTTTAAAAGGCAAAATCGAACCCCATAAGACACAAAATAGAATAAAACAATTCTGTTTTCAGAAAAAAGGATATATGTGAGATGTTATGTGTAAGTGATATTTTCCAAGGGATTGTAAGTACAAAAACTGTCTTTCATACAGATTGTATAACATTTCATCACCCTATGGTATCTGATGTGATTTGATCTATTTCAGCAACAACTTAAACCACTATGATTATGAAGTACATTGTCTGAAAATACTATTGCACAGATAGATCAGTAGAACTTATTCAGGCTGATGCAGAGTATGACAGAAATGTAATATTTTAGCACAACATTTACCTACTACTGAAATGGGACCCAACCTTGTGCATTTTATTTCTGGTGGAGCTATGACTTTGAAAGTATTTAGACATGTGAAAGAGATGAGGTCCAGTACAAAAGATTAAGGTGGAAATCCCCCTTACTCTTTGTTATTTATTTATTTCTTTTATGGACATGGTGTCACAAACTTTTATCAGCCATCATATTATTAGCGGAAAATGATCAAGTGCGTAGAATACTAATAGGTGAAAGGTGCAGCCTACTAAAGATAAAATAAAATGATAATAAGTACTTAACACAAAGTTATTTACTCCAACATAGTCACTGTATCCCACAGAGACAGGGTGTATATTCCAACTAGTTTCCCTGTATTTAATAATTTATTACTTAGTAAAATAGACATACTCTGGTCAATCCTTTTCATTCATGACAAAGCAAACAAAAAAATCCCCCCCAAAAAACAAAGACTATATAAGTATGGCCAGTGTAAAGTAGCTAATTACCTGAGCAACACATCTTTGGCAGGTGCGGGGGTGGGGGCAGGCTCAGAAGACAAAGTAGCCAGAATGAGTCCACAATGGCATGAAACAAGATGCAATTATTATGGAAATATTAATACAAGATTTTTGTCAAAACATAAAACTTAGAATAAAAAAGTGATTCTGACCACAGTACCACCATGCAACCAAGTATAATTTCTGCCTAAAAGAATACTTTCGTAACAAGCTATTTAAACTAATATGACATATACTTACTTCCAAAATATATCTCTAAACATTATTTTGCCTTTTAAGGCCTTTGATATTACAACATTGATGACACTTGGTGTAAAATGAATATCTGTCATTGAACAATAATGAAATCTTGATTTCCCTGAAAGCCACATACCATGAAGATAGAACAGTAGTGCTGATAAAATTGCATTAAAGACCAAGTACACTTTATCATCTGGCTTAACTAGAATATCAGTCCTTGGTGAAACTTCTTTTGATCAATATCATAGTTAAACACTGATGGACTTTCAAGGTGGCTGCACATTGAGTAACAGCTTAATTCTGGCTCTCCTAGTGTGAAAACAGAAATTTAGCAGAGAAAGCTAGTGGACCTGGAATTGTGAGTAAATATCATAAACTAAGTAGTAAGTGCACTGCCTGGATGCCAGGAAAAAAGAAATACAGAGGACCTGAAGAAAAATCAGTTACAAAAGGTGATGAAAAAACACTAACTGGGAAAGTACTGTAGCTATTCAGCAAAAAGAAGTGCAAGTTCCAGACATGATTTCCAGTAACCTTAAGGAAAGTAAAAAGTAATTACATATTGACTTGACTAAAATAAATAAAACACTGATGGAGTATGTTAACTCAAACATCAAAAGGCTGGAAAAAATGGAAGAAGCTTTAAACAGTTTCGCAGATGAAATGATAGAACTGCAAAACTCAGAGGTCAAAATGAAGAAAAGGCTGGCTGAATATGAGACTACACAAAAAGAGATGTTTCAAAAATAATAGAATTACAGGGCAGAGCACGTACAGAAAACCTGAGATTTTCTGCTGTACCTGAGAAGCTGGAAGGAACAGATTATATTAATTTCATGAAAGCACAAATAAGCAACTGGACTGGTATTCCACAACAGGAATTGCTAATTGAAAGGGCACATTGTATAACCTGGCTATGAGAAAACAACCTAGACCTTTAATAATAAATATGCAGTCTTACCAGCAGAAAGAGTTGATTCCGACAAAACGGTGACAGAAGGGCAAAGTACTAAAAGTGGGAGACAGCAGAATGCTTGGGGAGAATGACTACTCATAGTACACCAGGTGGAAAAGGAATACATTTATTCCATTATATAGATAATGTGGATAAGCAGGAGATTCAAACAGCTGTACCCTGTTTTCTTCAAAATATTTTTCTCAGGAGGAACAAAAACAATTTTTGATGAAGTACATGCTAAGGAAGAAATACAAACATTTATCTAGGGAAAAAAATGAGCTGTGAAACAGAAGGCAATTCTGCTTTTTGTTCTTCTGGTAATAAAGACCACAGAGAGACTGTGCCAGTGAAACCTTTCCTATTGTTTCAGTAGGAAATGCTTGAGAGAGGGAAAACGCACAAGAGTCAACTAGAAGAAACAAGAATGCACTGGAGATGAAGCAGAGACAGGATTTGGTAGCTGGAGATGAACATGAATAGAACAAGAAAATCTGGAAATATTGGACTTTTTTGGACTTTGTTAAACTTTTAGGGTACTGTAAAGTATATGACCTATTTCATGTCATTAACATTTGGAGACTAAAATAAGTGACTTGGGAATAGACAAATTTCTGATTACAAAGCAATAATTATATTTGGGAAACAGTTCAGAAAATGAAAATCTGGAAATATTTTATGTATTTGGGTTTTGTTAAACTTGTAGGGGACTCTAAAGCATATGCCATACTTCATGCCATTAATGTTCAGAAAAATACTTAAGAGAAGGATATGAGAAGAGAAGGAAGAGAGTTAATTGTAAGTAAAACATTTTTTAACAGTATTACTTAAGTGGTGCATGATTTTTTCTGCATGTTATCAAGTAAAGTTTTTTTTCAGTTATTTTAAGTGTAATGGAAATACTAATGTAAATAGGTGCTTCTGTTTATTCTTTTTGTTTCTTTCTCCCTTCTTCTCTTTTTTTTCCTTTTTCAGTTTTAAGAAATGTAGGCACTGCAATGAAAATAAAAAGATCTGGTTAAAAGAGCATGACAAAAGAAAAAATGTGTGTGCTTTTTCTCATTCTTGTATACAGAAATGGCTGGGTTAAGGCCATTAGCTTTACACAGTAACAAGTTTAACAGAAAGCAAGTAAATGAAAAAGAATATTGAATATAATAAGGTCTTTTTTTCTAGTAAACGGTCATGTATCTGGCTCTCATGCCATTAGCAGACAATCTGATAAAGAGAAATGGCTTGGAGAAAATGTTTTCTGAAACAATACAAGTGTTTTTTCAGCTGGTAGAGCTATAAAGATAAGGCAAAAATAGATAGCACTTAACAGAATCATGGGCTCTACCATGCATCTTATTATAGATAATCTTTATTTCTGTTTAGCTTGAGTCTGTGTGTGTGGCTGTCAGTTTGGAACTTTTGTTCTTACTGGGGAATACATTTTCAATATTTGAAGATGTACATAGTTTTGTGTGTTATTATTAAGTTAGTAGGTTTTAGTGGGGTATTGGGTATGCGTGTGCATGTGTGTGTGTGTGTGTGTGTGTGTGTGTGTGTGTGTGTGTGTGTGTGTGTGTGTGTGTGTGTGTGTGTGTGTGTGTGTGTGTGTGTGTGTTTGAATTTGAGCATTTTCAGTAAAACAAAAAGTTCTGCAAGATGTGACCTAGGTTCAAATGGAGATGACAAGAAACTATTGTATAAATATTAACCTGCCAAACAGTGCATGTATGTAACACAAAAGCTGGAACTAGATATGTAACAAAAAAGCTGTTATACATAAAAGATGGGAATAATAATCCCTCAAGAATATTATTCTTTCTATAATGTTGTTAAACATTAATGGTCTCACAGATAAATACGAAAAAGAAAGAGTAATGATCTATATTAAAAATGTAGAGTACAAATAGCTATGCTACAGGAGACACACTTGGAAATAACTGGACATGTGAATCTGTTAAAGAAAGGTTTTCAGGATGGTTGTTCAGCAGAATACCTGGGTCAAAGGAAGAGAGGAGCACTTATATTAATAGCAAGAGGAGCTCCAATAGTAGTAGAAGAAGAAAAAAAAGACAATAATTGTATATATGTAGTACGAAGGGGCTACTGGCAAGGGAGGGGAATTACACTGACATTTATATTCCACCAAAAACTGCTATAATGGAACTGAAGAAAATGCTTGAAGAAATAATCAGCTTTCAACAAGAAATATAACTTATAGCTGGGAGTAGAATTGGATTTGTAACAGTGAAGATGTGACTGGGGGACCAGACAAGGAAATATAATAAAGAAGGATAGATTTTTTAAAGAAATTTATGAAAATATTTGGCATGAAAGACGTAAATTCAGTGCTAGGAATTCAGAATGAATTTACATATTATTCCCCAAGATACAAAAAAAACTGGGTTAGGCTAGACAGAATTTACATTTCAGAGGAACATGTACAATTTAATTGAAGGTCTTGATATACATCCAATAACTATTTCAGATCATGCACCAATAATAACTAAAATAAAAACACAGGGTAATGAAATAAAAAATGAGGCACTGGCAGTTTCCCACCTATCTATTGAAAAGAGAGGAATTTAAGGAATGGGTAATGGAAATTATTCAGGAGGTATTTGAGAAGATAGAAACGTCTTCTGAAAATATAGCTAGGGAGTGGTATACAATTAAAATGGAATTTAAAAATATGGTGGAAATAAAAGAAAGGGAGATATGGTTAAGAAGTAACAAGAATTATATAGAGGCACTGAACAATATTAAAGTATTGCAAGATAGGGAGAATCTCACAGAACAAGAAGAGGAGCAACTACAGAATGCTAAATAGAAAACAAAGGATTACCTTGGTAATATACATGAGTTTAGAATGATTGCTGGCAAGTAACTGTTTTTTGATAATAACGCTAGAGCACAAAAACTTTTAGCACAATGATTCAGACAGCAGAAAGTAGAAAGGTCTGACCCAAGCTTAGGGAGCATACAACGAGGAAGATAACAAGGGATCATGTAGAAGTATTAGAAATATTTCAGAAATTCTGTGAAAGTTTCTATAAAGCAGAGAGCTATGGAAATCAAGAAAAGGTACAAATGGAAATGTTTACGGATGAATTAAATATGCCAAGACTAAATGGAGAAGAGACTCAATTACTAACAGTTAGAACAGGAAAAGATAAAATAGAAATTTTGATGTATAACCAATTTGCAGGAAAGTTCCCAGGAATAGATGATATTCTTATAGGGGTTTGAAAGCTAGGAGGGAAAAACTGATAAAGATCTGGAAGGTTTTATTTAACAGTATTTTAAAAGGTGGAGAAGTACCAATATTATGGAAGAAATTGGTGGTAGCCGTAATAACTAAAGAGAATAAAGATCCATCAGATACAGCTTTGTACAGGCCCACTTCAAAACTAAATCACAATTATAAAGTGCTTGTGTCTATTATGGCTAAGAGAATGGCAAAAGTGATACAATAATTGATAGAAATGGATCAGTGTGGTTTTGTGGAGGGAAGGCAAACATTTGACAACATAAACAGAACAGTGATGATCCAGAGAGAAGCAGAAAGTAAAAAAATACCACTGTTGCTTGTGGGTCTTGATACAGAGAAGGCATTTGACAGAGTAAGCTGGGATTTTATGAGCAGAGCAATGGAAGCATTTGAATTCTCTGATAAAATGATAAAGATGATTAGGAGGACATATGAAGGATCAGAGGCAAAAATTATAGTGATTAAAGTGGGTGGAGTCCTCTCTAATAATCTGTGCTTGAGCAGAGGAACCAGGCAGAGGTGTCTTCTCTCCCCTTTGTTATTTTCTCTATATTTAGAACCATTGGCAAAGAAAATAAGGGACTCAGTAATTCAAGGATATAATTGGTAGTCAAGAAAAGCTGGTTCTGTTTGCAGATGACATTATTTTATTCCTGAAATAACAGAAAGGGACATTACAGTGCTGTGGAACATACTGAGATAGTTTCAAAACATTTTGGGATACAAAATTAATAAAGGTAAAAGAAAAGCAATAGCAGTAAATGATGTACCCACATAAGAATTGTTTCAGCGATATCCATATTTATGGGGACATGATAAAATGAAGTATTTAGGAATATGGAATAAAAATGATACTGGTGTCATTGCTAAGGATATGTGGGAAGAAAGTAAACAAAAGATAATAGAAAACCTGAGATAATGGAAGTTCTCTTATATGGATATCGATAGTAAAATACAATCAGTTAAAGTTTTCTTAGTCCCTTTAGTCTTATACACTTGACAGACATATTTATAGGTCTATATTATAAGTTCAAAGAGTCTTTTCTTCGAACACATAAAGGTCGGCACATAAAGAGAGAAAGCTGTAAACCATGAATGGCCACCTCCATGAATTCTTTCCTAGGGAAAAAATTTGCTTGGCCATACACATCAAAACAAACTTTAAAACCCTAATCAAGTGGGGACTTTGCCCCCATACCCCCTGATGTTGGGGGCTGTGCCCCTATACCCCCCTAACTAAATATACCAACTCTGAGGTTGCTCTTCATTGGAGAAAAGGGCAATTCCTGATAATGGCCAAGCAAACTTTTCACAGGGAAAAAGTTTGCAGAAGTGGTCATTTGTGGTTTCCAGCTTTTGCTATTTATGTGTCAGCATTTAAGTGTTTGAAAAAAAGACTCTTTGAGCTTATAATATAGACCCATAACTTTATTAACAAGAGGAGAAGTTGTGGATAGCAATTAATAAAGAGCTGAAGGATTTTATCTGGGAGGTGAAGATGGTCTTATTCTCCAACAGAACAGGGTGGATTGAGATTACCCGAGTTGAAGGGGTATTTCAGACTAACACTGTTAAGGCTCCTGTACATAACACATGAAGAAAACTATAGTTCAAAGTGGAAAAAAATGATGATGAAATAAGGGGGAAGCTCAAGTAGCAGGGAAAGACTGGGATTTTGGATGCAGACCTTTAAGGTTAACAGTAATAATCATACAGAATATTATATTCATAAAGTTTAGCAGAAGGTATTCTAAGAACTAAGCCAATACAGGAATGGAGAAAGGAGATTCTGCCAATAGGGATGACTGAAATTAGGGATGCAGACAATAGGCAAGAGGGGCAGGAATATATTGGAGAAAATTGGCAAAGGAACCAACCAAGGTGTTGGGAGCAAATAACTAGAGAGGGAAAAGTAATAGGATGGGAAGACACCAAGAATGCATTTAGACTGCAGGCTAGAGATTGCCTTCCATATCAAGGATTAATATCAGAGTATAGGCAACTAGAAAGAAATGGGGTGGTCCTAAATGAAAGACCAGCACTGGTAAAGTTCTTAGTATAATCTAGTACAGAAGTTTTCGTTAAGGAAGGAATAATTAGTAGAGCATATAAAATATTGCATGATAACTATAAGAATTAATCAAAAATGTTTAGAAAGGATTAGGAAGAGAGATTAGATAAACAATTCACAAGGAAACAATGGAGGATATATGTATGTCTCCCAAATATGCAACACAATCGTGAAGATTTAGGCTCTTTGCCTGGAAGTGTTTACATATGTATTTTTATACCCCAAGTAGTAGACTTTAAATACTTTTTCCTCGGATAGACAGCAAATGTTGGAGGTATGATGGGGAAGAAAGAGACAAATGGGAACATATTTTCTGGGAGTGTAATGAGTTGGCAGACTTTAAAGTTTCCCTGCGGACTGCTCTGTTGGAGACGCTGCATTAGCAAATTGAAGTGACTAAGGAAATTATTTTTTTGAGTTATGATATAGAATCGGAAATGCCTAGACATAGTAAGGCCTTGCTGAGTCTAACTATGATTGCTGCCAAAAAAAAAACTATTACTAGAAAATGGAAATCAAAGTCTAAACCAAGTTTACTAGAAGTAGCAAAGATAGTAACAGAGATAAAACAACTGGAACTGGGATCTTCAGAAAATGGTAGCAGCAAATTACATATGAAAAAAATTGAAATGTGGGATCAATACATGCAGAGGAGGAATGAGGCTTAAATGAAGGCAAGATTTGAATGAGCTATGTAATAGTTGACTAACAATGACTGGATATGTTAAAAGTTTTAATATGCATTAACTGCATATCACATGTTAAAAGTGATGTATAGTGTTTGCCGCTACAGTTGTGTCGGCACAGTTTGGAATGTATAATGTCTGGAACTGAGACTGTGTCACTATGGTTTATTTTCATTTATATAAATGTAGTATGGCATATGTCATACATGATAATTTAATAGAGAGGTTTTGTGTTTAAAAAGTATATATATATATATATATATATATATATATATATATATATATATATATATATGCACATCACAGTTAGTCACTGTCCAAGCTCATTGTGGCTATAATCCAACAAAAACCTAAATTCTAATAGAAATTAATACTATAAGTCTGGGAAATGTATTCACTGTTACACAGTGGTTTACTTGAATACTTTGAATTTTGGAAGATGTTAACAAGAAAACATACAGCATTCACTTTGACTTATAACTCTGATAACTGACAGAAGCATAACATATTAGATATGCATCTGTAGCACCAAAAACATCAAAGAAAGTGCTTTATATCACATCCTTCATGTGAATTAAGACTATAAGCGTGTTGACAGTTATTTCAAAGTGCAAAAGTTAAGACCTGTTAATGAGTTGTTTCCTATAGTAGAGTACTTGATTTCCTCAGCATCCATTTTCCTACTGTGTGATTCTGAACAAATCACTTTGAGTTTTCCTGTTTAACAAATGAATAAAATGAAATAAAACTAACACCCCAGTGCAACACTGGGATGATGTAAACTGTACTCCTGAGTTGCTGGGGTACAGTTCTTATGAAGAGATATTAAATGACGGTGCAATAAACCTAAACTAGAGGTAGCTTAGATGGATGTTTTATAAACTGTAGGTCTTATTAAAGACAGATGGATGGAAAGAGGCAAAAGTTTTGCAATATACTGGTTAAATTGTGCCTGTCTATATAAAGACAAATTTGGGTCTCCCTTCAAAACAAGACAAAGTCATAAAAAGCTAGCATAGTCAAGAAAAAGTAAATTTGAGCAGCAATAATATATCTCCTTATCTACTAGATAAAATAAAATGCATGGCTTAAATCAGATTAGATAACACTATTCCTCTATACATTGTTAAAGAGTAGTATCTTTAGGTTCATATTTTCATTGGTGTATACTAGGTGAATGACCACTGTGACAATTATAAGCCTAACCATGCATTTCAAATGTATCCTGTAAGTATTTTGAGTCGTACAGGTTATTTTAAGGGGTATGATTTACAGACTGCCTTTTTCAATAAGAGCCATAGGTGCTAAACCAGAAGAGAATTTCCAATTCCCATCCACTGGTCCAGGTTAAATTTGAATAAGGTTAGGGAAGTACTCTGCTTCACATGGATGCAAAGCCTGTTCCAGAGGAGAGGAATTCTCTGAGATGCATACCTGTCCTTCCAGCATGTCCTATTTATGTCACGACCAAAGTTCAAGTCCCAAGATCAAGTAGTTCTGATGCTATTGATTTTATGGATGTGCAAAAGGTGCATCAAAACTGGACCCAAGAATGCACTGTATTCCAGGTACAGATCACCTTTCAGCATTCTGTAAGATAATCTGCACTGGACATGTTATTTACATCCTGTAGTCTTTTTTGTAAAGAACCTCTGTGAACATTCCGGTTGCTACATTTCCCTGGTCAGGTACATACTGAAGATGGCATTATATTCAACTATGGGTTTGAAAAGGGCCGAATACAGAGGAAGGCTGACCTCCTTGGACCTTGATGCCATGCCTTGCTTATAAACTAAGCAATATAGAATGATTTCTGTACTATCTCAGCTATATGTTGATATATATAGATACATATATATATATATATATATATATATATATACATATATATATATATATATATATATATATATATATATATATATAGATACATACAGATATTGATATATATATATATATATATATATATATATATATATAGATACATACAGATATTGATATATATATATATATATATATATATGGGTCTACTTAAAGACCGAACCAACGATTCCCGACACAGAAATCACCGCCAGAAAACCGACAACACACAAACCCGACAATGCGAAACACCGAACACCATAACACCGACACACTACACGTAAACAACACAGTACACTACAACACATATCCACTAGCCCTAACCCAAACCCTAACCCTAAGGTCCGACACTACCTACACTCTCCCTACCTGCACCCTAACCCTAACTCACTTACACACCCCACCCCAAGCTCCGACACTCTCCCTACCTGCACCCTAACCCTAACTCACTTACACACCCCAACCCCAAGCTCCGACACTACCGCACTCACCTATCACACACCCTAACCCTACATCCCTGAGTATTGCACACTTACCTGTCCGCTCCCTACTCCTAAATCCCTCACTATCGCATACTTACCAGGTCGCGCTTACACATTCCCCTTGTCGGTCTTCCGTCTGTCGGGATTGTCGGTGATTTCACTGTCGGTCATTAGAAGTAGACCCATATATATATATATATATATATATATATATATATATATATATATATATATATATGTTTCTATCTATCTATCTATCTAGCTATCTATCTAGCTATCCATCTATCAATATACAGCTATTGGTCTGTATATTGGTAGATATACTCTGGGATTCATTCACAATTATGTAAGTGCTGTGCTATGCCTACATGATGTAAGCAAGTTCACAAGATAAACAGCAGCACCAATCGAATGCACATGCTGGTTATTGCACCTACATGGTTGCAAGCACCATTTTGTGGCCAGCAATTGTGTTTGTGGCCATGGAAAGGTGCTTGCCATCACAACCATACAATGTAAGCAAAACAGATCAAATAATTTTGAAGAGAGGAAATGTTTAAAGTATAGTCATATCCTGCAGGCAAATGTGACAAAAGTGCACAAGAAGCATTTCTGACATAAAACCTGAGATATTGATGTAATGATAAGTAATGTGAATGTTAATCTCACAATTAAGCACACAAACAATAATGGACACGCTAACAGTGGATGTGACAGGGACATAATGCTGCAGTGTAACAAAGGGAAGTAAAAAAATGATATGCATGCTAATTAAATGCTGACTTGAGACAACATTTTACAAGGGCAGAGCATACTTTTAAGGGATGAAAGCAGAGAATGCAATTGTTGCTTATAAGGATGTATATACAGAGAATTTATGTGTGCAAGCTGACAGCACCACTGTATTATCCATTTCAACTTGCATACACAAGCACAAAAGGACCTTACAGCTATAATGTCAGGTAACTCATAAATATAAATGTTTGTCCAAAGCAATGACAGTGGCACCAATAAGAATGAGGCTTATCACCTACTAGCATGTAATAGACAAGCAAGTGTTGTATGGTTATACTAAATGCCACTCTAATAATAAACAGCATAATTAAGTGATCAGTGACAAGGCAGAGTGGATGGCATGTCTGGAGTTCAGTTCTACCTTTGCTGATTTGCAAACATATCTGAAATAGTAATAATGAGCATGGTCACATGCAGTTACAAGGGAGAGTAACATAACAGCAATTCAGCAGCAGAAACACAATAGAAAGTATTGTAATAGAGGACCCATCACATTTTCTGATGGTCACGCAGCATGCCATACAGTAAGAAATGTTCATGGAATCACATACAGCAAGAAATGTTCATGGAATCACACATCTACCACTGAGCTGTATAGTGTGATGGAAGCAATTCCACTTTTAAATACATGTCTGGAGGAAGACATAATACAGAGCATAATTATCTTGTGAATAGGTAATGCATATGAGCAAGAAATGACCTAAGAAATATCTACTTCATGTCATTTTCAAACACATGACTAAACAGATATCAGAGTGATGCATAACAAGCATGTGTGCCACAGACATACACATATCAGCCATGTAAGGAAGAACACCCTCAAAGGGTGCACAGCAGCATCATCATACCATACAAGGTGTATTGATGACCTGCCTGATATGAAAATGTCTGAAGAAGCTGGCCCATTGAGAGTGTGTAAGCCACTGATATCTGACAGGCACGTTACCAGATTCAATCCCCCTGCCTATTATACAAGGCTCTTTCCAGACCCCTGTATTCACAGCATGCGCCACATCACATTGTAATGGAGGCTGTCACAAATAACTGAACTGAACATGTGTGTTACCACAGGAGGTATGAATGGAATATTAACAATCTGACTTAGTCACAACCTAGTAAAGGAGATACCCGTCTTACTGTCCACACAACACTGAGAATTACAAAATGCCTGCTTCTTTGACAAAGAAGGTATTTCCATCACATTGGACACATACTGTCCCAAAACTGAACACCAGTCTGAGTAGGTAAGCTGTAAGCTTCTTAAATAAGTATACTGCTATGCGTGTTTTTATGGCAATAGCCTTTTATGGTTTCTTTCTTAAAAGAAAGCTGTGCCTTTAAAATTTTTATGGCTATTGTACTTGGATGTTTTTTACTGGTAGATAATTAATTGATTGCAATTTAAATATTTGAGATGCTGCTGATTTTTTGTATGGTCTGAAGAAGTTATTTTATCGTGAAAGCACTCACCTGTGTTTGAATAAAAGTCTATTTGGATTTTATACTGCTCTTTGCCATCTGCTTTTTATTGCTTTGCTGTGGTGCTGCGTTCTACATTTTTGTTCATACTACTTGGTTTATGGTTGAGCACAGCTTTACATTCAGCAGGACTTATTTATCATATTTCTTTGCTGTCTTGCGTTGTTGCTGACTGACATTGCTGAAAGTATCACTGGAAATGCAGAAGCCATGCCACAGGCTGATTCTATTGGCAACTCTAGGCAAAGGAGGTGACTACAAAGTTTCTTAAATATACAAGGTAATCTTTTGTTAACTGAGAATATGGATGTTTCTGTACACAGTTTAATAACTGAGCATAATGAAAGTAGACATATGAAACACTTGTTTAAACACTTGGAGAATCAGCTATATAAGTTAAAGAGACTTCAGTGTCAGAGACTGCATTTTGAAGCCTGCTGTGTGTTGAAAGTTGTTCTTAGAGGGCTGAGGGTGTTGAATATGCCCTCATATGGAACAACTTACTCTGAACTTTTAGCAAAATGGCAAATAATTAATTTAGAGACTAGTTTTTCTTATATTAAGTTGTTCATTTACTTTTTTGTGCCTGTAGAGCAACAAATTTGTGAAGATATCAACAAATTACAAAAAGAACTGTATAGCCTTAATATTGATGCACAAGTTGATCTTCGCATGAGTGAGTTAATTGAACAATTAAACCTGTATGAAACTAAGCTATTAGCTCAAAAAAAGAAAAAAAAAAAACATGAGAGAGACATTGTTGACTTCCAACAACAAAATTTGTTTGCTTGGCCGAGAGAGTAGCATAAAGAGCCAGTACAACCTAAAATTTCTAAGGCTACTAACTCATAGGAAGTTTCTATTACTCAAAATAATGGTTCTGTTAATGCTTCAACAGAGATGCAGGAATGTGTTGTTTCTTCACCTAATGCTAATACCTCTACATATAGCACACCTTTGGTGGTCCCTCCCCCAACTGAGCAGCAACTTAGAAGAACTGCTCTTTCTCCAGAACAGGTAGTACGGCCTAAAACACTGAATATTTCTGGTGACTCTGTGTTTTTGGGTCTCCCTTTTCCCTGCAAATTCCACCACAAGGAATACAAAGATGTGAACATCGAAGAAAAGTAATTCAAGAGAAAGAACTCCTTTCAGGATCGAGAACCACAAACTCTCAAAAAAATGTGGAATATAACAAGCAACTAGTATGGAACTTATCGCAGAGACAGTTAGAAGCTGAACATTCTTTACTTAAAAAAGGTTTGTCTTTTATTCCTTCTCAAAGCACTGATTTAGCTGACACTATTATAGAGCTGAAATTGTACGAAAAATAGCTCTTAGAGAGTAGTTTGTTTTTTCTGTGTTACATGAAAGTATACATAACTATAAAAAGCCAAGTGCTTTCTGTGCAACATTGTCTTCCATTCTGGAAGTTTTTTCAAATGTATGTGAACAACAGATTTATAATCTTTTTGAAACCTATGGTGAGTATTCTTCTTCTTCTTCTTTTTTCGGCTTTTCCCGGTTAGGGGTCGCCACAGCGGATCACCGTCCGCTCATGATTGGCAGTGGAGTTTTAAACAAAATAAATTTTATAAATTAAATAAAAATGAGAGACAAGCACTTGAAAATTTATAGAGATATAGTGACATTTTAATATGACCAGCCAATAAAGGCAATTCCTTTGTTGTGTTAGATAAAGAGTATTATGTTACTACTATGAATACCATGTTTAGAGATGACAATGCATATACCAACATAGAACTTTATTCTGTACAAAAGTTAGTTGAAAGGTTCACTAAGTCTTTTGTGAACTGTTTTGAAGAAACAGTTATTTCTAAAGAACTGTTCCAGTATCTTATAGTAGAACATCCTGTTGTACCTACATTGAATGGTTTGCCAAAAATACATATAAATCTTGTAAATCCAGCTTTTAGACCCATAGTAGCTGGAGGGGGATGGCTAACCAAACCGGCATCTTTATATATAGAAAGACATTTAAGACCCATTTTAGACAAGTATGCTATTGTCTTGTATGATACAGAACATTTCTTAAGTGATTTTTACTCTTTTCTTGAGAGTTATGCTGAAACTGGCACAGAGATTATGGTAACATTAGATGTTACATTTCTGGTTATAGTTATACCTAACCAAACAGGTCTTTCCTATGTAAAAAAAATGTTCTTAAAGAAGAAGGCTCTCTCACTGATGAAAAAATAGAGTTTATTTGCTACCTTATAGAGCTGGTACTAGAATATAATATTTTTCTATTTGAGAAACAATAATAATTGCAGACCTCTGGTGTAGCTATGGGCACGTCCTGTGCCAATAGCTATGCCAATTTGATCATGGCATACTGGGAAAATGTAAACATCTTAAATGTTGGCCAATTTAATGTGCATTTATTGGCGTTTTGTTGATGATGTAGATATATTTATGGAAAGGAGACCTTGAAAGTTAAAATAATTTTTTAAGTGCTATAAATTCAAGTACACCCTTCCTTAAGTTTACTATGAAACATTCTTGCACTTATATAGATTTCCTTGATGTTACCCTGTATAGGGGCATAGATGGAAAGCTGCACACTAAGAGATATAGAAAACCATGTTATACACCTAGTTATCTTGAACGTAATAGTATGCATCCACCACATAATTTTGAAAATGTGGTAAGAGGTCAACCGAGTTTCTAGGCTCCATGACCAGGAACAAGAATATGAAACAACTATGTGTTCCACTAGTATGGAATTTATAGAACATGGTTATAAACCTTTTGAAGTTAGTAAAGCATGTGAAAGGGTCAAGTTAGACAGACAAAGTGTTGGACGCCCGTTTTTTTTTCACGTGAAGAAAACATAAGAAAGACTGCCCGTAATCGTTATAGCAATGTAGCTTATTGTATGACTTAACAGCATAGATATAAAAAATATTATTACAAAAAATTGGCATATTTTATCTTCTGACCCTAAACAGAAGAAACAAAAAAACCTCAGCTCCGGAATAGGACCTGGAACACCACGTATTTAAATATTGCTCAGTTGCTCTGTTTAACAATAAAGAATACACCAGTACCCAAAACAAGTGCACATTTTGCCAAACGAGCGAGAAAGTGAAAAAGTAGGGATATCCAGAGCAAGCTGAATGCACAATAATGTTTTTAATAAAACTTCCAAAACAAAATCCTCGTAAATGTTAAGCGCTTTTTGTTCGGGTTATACCCGAACTTCTTCAGACATCCTTCTCTAGTTGCTGTTACACTTAAATAGTCACTTCCTTCATTCCTGTCCTATCAGGAAGAAGTAAGAATCAATTTTTTACCAACAAACCTCAAAGTGTTGTTGTTTTCTATATATATAAAAGGGTTTGTGTATAAATCCAGTGTAGTAATTAATACACATAGAATTAATTTAAGTATCCTTTTCTGTTTTTTTGTAGTTACACAGTCCATTGGTTAAATGGTCATACCTTTGTTAAACAATAAACCATATCAGTTATTGAACTTCTCTTAACATTAATATTCTTATGCAATACAATTTATTAATACATATAAATGTGTAATGAACACCCTATTCTTTCCTTTGCGTTTCAATAGTAATAATATCCTAAAGTACAAAAAGTACATGCGAGTATTAGGTTCATAGGTTCATAGGTTCATACTAGGCTATCTGCCCTAGGGCATTTATAAGCCTAGCCCAGAGTTTTGTGACTTTTGCCACCCCTTTAGTTTGAAGGATACTATGCCCATTATTTAGCTGTGCCTCTGTCAAGCAGTGACACTGATGTGATCCCTGGGGTATACCTGTGATCTCTCATCCATTGGTCAAGATTTCTCTTGAACAAAGCCAGCGAGGTGCTCTGCCTCACATGTACCGGGATTTTGTTCCACAGCATAGGGAGTCTCTGGGTGATGAATCTGTCCCTCCAGCACGTCCTATTTATGACCGTGTCAAGGTTCAAGTCTCGTGCTCTTGTAGATCGGATGGATTTAGATTTTTTGAGGTGAAGCATGTTCATTAATTCCAGGTTGGACATGGCCTTGTATGTCAGGCACAGGTCACCTCTGAGCAGGCGGTAAGCGACTGAGTAGAGCTGGAGCTCCTTCAGTCGGGCAGCATAGGACATATTTTTGAGACCCTTTATCCTTTTGGTGAGGAACTTTTGGGGCCTTTCCAATTGCTGCAGGTGTCGGGTCAGATACATTCCAAATGGGGCATTGTACTCAATCATCGGTCTGATGAGTGATGAGTACAGGGGAATGATGACCTCCCTTGACCTAGATGTGAATCCCTTCATGATCAGGTGGGCAATGTAGAAGGTCTTCCTAACTACTTTGGCAACGTGGGTGTCAAATGAAAGGTTACTGTCAACCTGGGTCCCCAGATCCCTGATAACCTCTTCTGTGCTTAGTGGATTGCCACCTATATGGTAGCTGGGGGTAACCTTGTTTTTCCCGAAGGCTATGACTATGCATTTTTTAGCGTTTAACTTTAGGCCATGGCTTTGGCACCAGTTATCTGTTTCTTTGAGACCCTTCTGAAGGATATCTGTGTCTGATGTGTTTTCAACTATGGCGCCCAGTTTGCAGTCATCTGCAAACTTTGTCAGCCATAATCCTCCTGTGCTTGCCTGTACTTCTGAAAAGTAAATGCTGAACAAGAGTGGGCCCAGGACCGAGCCCTGTGGGACACCGCTTGTGACAGGCTTGGAATCAGACATGGCGCCAGCAACTCTGACCCTATGGGTTCTGTCACTTAGCCAGTTTGCAACCCATCTTGTGACGTATGGGTTTACATTTAAGCTGGTGTTTTTTTATGATGCCCGAGTGGGGTATTGTGTCGAATGCCTTTGCCAGGTCAAGGTAGGCTGTGTGGACTGCCTTGCCCTCATCAATGGCCTTGGTGACTGTTTCGAAAAAGTCAACCAAGTTTAAGAGGCATGATCTGCCCTTGACAAAGCCAAATTGGGTTTGATCCAATGTCTGCAGGTCCCCCATGTCTTTATTTATGAGTTCCATTATGATCCTTTCCATAGCTTTGCAGACCAGGCTTGTCAAGCTGATGGGACGGTAGTTTCCAAGGTCGGTGGAGGCACCGCCTTTATGTAGTGGGACCACAGTTGCCGTACGCCACTCCTTGGGTACGTATCCTGAGGTGAGGCTAAGATTAAACAGCTGCCCTAATTGCGGGTTTAATTCCTCAATGAGTTCGTGGAACACACAACCGGGGACACCATCTGGTCCCATGGATGCTGTGTTTTTCGCCTTGGAGAGAGCTGTTCTCACCTGAGCATTTGAGATGTTTAGGAGGCTACAATCCTCTGGTATAGATATTTCTCCTTTTGGGGGGGGGGAGTTTGCACTGAACCTGTCAGCCAGTATGTTGGCAATGTCTGTAGGTTCAGTGATCTTTACATCATTTTGAACTAGTTCTGAGCATATCTGGGAGATTCCTCCCAGGTTTCTAACGTAACTAAAAAAGGCCTTGTGATTGTCTTTTGAGTCCTTGGCGATTTTTCTTTCAAAATTTGCCTTGGATGATTTTATGAGAGCTCTTAGTTTTTTACTTATAATGATCAAGGGTGTCTTCCCTTTTAGGGATTTTGCTCTATCTTGTAGTAGCTTTCTCCTTTTGTTGTAGAGCTTGTTTATGGCTGGGGTCCACCAGACTGGACGCTTGCCTTTGGTACAAAGAGTCTTTGTTTTGTTTGGGATTGCCTGATCCATGCAGTCCTGGAGGTGCTGGTAGAAGGCATTTGTATGTGATTCAGCGGCTTTAGTGATGGTTTCTGCTGGTTCAGGGGCCTTGAAAGAGACCACACCAGTCCTAAGAAGTGTGAAGTCGGCTTTAGAGAAGTTCTTCACTGTGGTCTTTTTTATCTGGGGTGGTGGCGGGATGTGGACTTCCAGTGAGATTAGTTTATGATCTGACCTCACCAATGAGGGGTATACCTCCGGTGTTGAACATTGTGACCCCATGTTCGTGATGATGAGATCTAGTATGTTTTCACCTCTTGTGGGCATGGTGACTAATTGTTCCATGGCATTTGAGTTTATGAACTCTAGGAACCTTTGGGCTAGAGTGTTGGGGCTTGAGTAGTGATCCCAGTCTATATTTGGATAGTTGAAATCACCTAGTATGATGGTGTTTGGGGTTACATTTATCCCCTCCAGAGTTTTCAGGAAAGCTGTGTGAGGTTCCTGAGTTTGCGAGGGTGGCCTGTAACATGCTACAAATTGCAGAGCAGTCCTGCCTATGGTTAATTGCACCTGGATGGTCTCTGATGCATCGTGCATTGCCACCAACCTGGAGGTGAGGGTGTCTTTGATGAATATGGACACCCCTCCTCCTTTCTTGGTGTTGTCCGGATTTTGGGGCCGGAACGCATGATATGAGGTAAAAACTTGATAGTGCCGGGGTGCTCTCAGGAGCCTTGAACCAGGTTTCAGTCACAGCACAGACATCGATGTTCTCCATACTGAGAAGTGCTTCGAGTGTGTGCATCTTGAGGTTGAGACTTCTGGCATTGAGCAGCATTACCCTTAGTTTTTTTCCTTTGTTTTGTTCTAGGGTGGTAGGTTTAGAATTTGGGCCTTGCCTAAAAAAGGCACTATGGGGGTGGCAAGAGCCTTTGCCAATATCCGGAAGCCCAGGGGTGACAGGTGCAAGCCGTCCCTTGTGAAGCAGCGTGGCTTGTCCAACATGTCATCCCAGGCAGACAGACATTGGATCCCCTTTGAATGACACCAGAGATTAAGCCAATTATTAAAGCTGATCATCTTGTCTCTGTATTGTGGCATCATTCTTGGTGAAGGTAGGATACTGCTCAAGGTCAGGGTCATACCTGCCTGGGCTACATAATCAGAGAGCTCTTCTATGTCTCTTTTCATGTAGTCCAGGGAGGTGTGTCTCAGGTCGTTCACACCAGCATGGACAATGACTGAGTCATACTTGTACCTGCTGTCGAGTGACCTGAGTGCTTGCGTTATGTGGCGGATTCTAGCGCCCGACAGGCAGCTTACTGTGACTTTCTCCTTGCTCAATCTGGTGAGTGGGATATCAGTGTGTCTGACTATAGAGTCACCTATGACAAGAGTGTCTGGCATTGTGTTTGGCCTTAAGGGCTGTGACTGTTTGGCACACTGACTTTGTGGTCTATGTGTTGCATGTGTCTTGGTCTGTGGTGGCAGTTGTTTGGGTGTCTGCTTTGGTGGCCTCTGCTGTTTTGGTATATTTTTGGTCAGAGCGTCCAAGTATGTCTTTATGTGTTTATGTGTATGATATGAAGTTGTGATAGTGCTATGTGAGACTGGGTTTGTGGTGTTGTGTGGTTACCTTCTCCTCCTGTCTGGTCTTGCCAGTCCTATGTTGAGAGAGCTCAGCCTCCAGTTTGGCTATATAGTTGCATCTCTCACATGTGTTTGTGTTTTGTGGGAGAAAGAGAGGGTTGTCTGTGTACATGAGGCAATTGTAACATTGCCTCAATATTCCCAGATTCATCAGCTGAGCAGGAGAGGACACTAGCAACTGACCCCGCGACATGCTAGAAGGAAAAGTTAAAAACTTTGTGTAGATGGGTTTGAAAAGACTTCGAGGGATGTGGATGATCGAAAAGGGGTATTAGGCTGGTAGGGTGCTAGGGTGCTATGTATAATAAAAAGTGCCATATCAGAGTAAAGAGTACTTTGGGAGCAAGTGCTAGGCTATCCGGATAGAGAATAGTCACTTAGGAATCAAGTAGATCTAAACTTATTAGGTATAGAATAGGGTGGTTAGATTAGCAGTACAGCTTAGGAAGAGCTGTTCTAAGGGAAAAAATGAAGAGTGGACTTTAGGTAGCCCGAATAGTTTAACCTTGATTAACCGCCGCTGCTCTTGTGTGCTCCTGTGGCAACTCCGCACTAAATCGCGCTAAAGCATGCTTTATAGCAGGGGGGCTGGAAAAGGCAGAAAATGACCCAAAATGGCCAATGAACTACAAGTTACTGACTTAAACCACTCCTCTGAGGACAAACAGGCAGCTCAGTACTCCCCACTCTCACTGGTGAGTAAAGAAACGTCCCCTTGACCAAACAAGGAAAATGGAGAAGTACAGGAATCAAGACAAAGCCCAGGGATCAGCAAAATCTTTTTTTTTTTAAAACAGGTTTATTGTTTTAACATATAAGAGAAATATCATAACAATTTTATACAAGTAATTAAAAATAGGTATTATTATAATATTCAACAAAACAACTAAAGTATTTACAAAGACATCCACTACAATCAGATCAATTAATTAAACTAAAATACCGTGCTATTGAAATTAGAATTTTTTTAACAAATTTTGTAAATTATCCCATACAATATAATATGATGTTTTTCTAGTTCTCATTCTAATTGTGCTTATTTCCATATGGCACATTATATTCATAACATTTTTAAATTCATCGAACGAAGGAGGTGTATCTGAAATCAATTTCTAGTTATTATTTTCCTGGCCACTGCTAGGATAGACCATAACAAGGGAAGCTTAATCTTTTTAACACATTGAGGTACAGGTGTGTTGAATAATATAAGAGACTTAGAAATAATGAAATTATCTGTAAAAAGAGCCTGCAAAAATTCATTAATTGACTTCCAGTATTCTTTCAACTTCATACAGTCATAAAACATATGAGCCCAGTCAGCATTAATTTCTACATTACATATCTTACATAGATTATCTTTATTATTTATTTTATTCATTGGATCAGCAAAATCTGATCACTGGAACACTAGCTAGGAAAGTATGGAAAACAAGGATTTTTTTTTTGTTTTTTTCAAGTTTTTTTACACAGATAGACAGAAAACACAATAAATGCTGTACTTTTTGACTAAATGCTATCAAAAGCTAGTACACTTGAGTGTATTAGCCTGTAGTTTAACTTTTAAGCAAAACTTAAACTAGCAAGTGCAGTAAACAGTTTGAGCTTGTAAAAACAGTAAAAACAGGTAATACTTCGATAAAATAAGCAGAAACAGTGGTCGAAAGTCACAAAAGGTCAAAAAAGCCAAGAAAAATACTTAAAATCTGGAAAGTTTGTCTTTTCTGGTCTCTGCTGCTCTAGGAACTCTGCTGGACACCACAAGGAGCTGTGCTGAGTTCTCTACAGCTGGAAAAGCCCGCCAAAGTGTGCTTTATAGCAGGGGGCTGGAAAAGACAGGAAATGACCCAAAATGGCCAATGATCTACAAGTTACTGACTTATTGTAAATAAAGGTGTTGGTGTTGAGGAATAAAATGTTGTTGTTGTATCTACTCTCAAAAGTGTCAACAGTTCCCCCTAGTGTTTTAATGTAGTGTTTACCTTAAGGGTTTTTAACCTAATAGTTGTTAAAAAGACTCCTGTTTTGTACTCACCTAGATAGAAAATATATTAACTTATACGAAAAATGTATGTGTTTAAAATGTTTTAAATGTATTAAATATATATATATATATATATATATATATATATATTTAAAAATGTGTATGTGTATATGTATATGTATATATAAGTACCTCCATGTTTGTACAAAAAGTCTATATTAAAAGTATGTAAAAAGTTACAGGTATGTATATAATTAAGTTATTATTTATAAAAAACATATTTACAAAACTGTATCTTATATTTAATTTTGTTCTTTTAAAATAAAAACCAGTATTACTCTGGGTCCCCATTTAAAATATTGCTATACTACCTATATAAACTTTTTAGTTTTAAAATACATGCAATACTGCAAGCTTCATTTAACCTATTATCTTCTGACCCTATTCTATGTGAGTTTGTTAGAGCAGCCTCAAATTTTGTTTATAAAAATAAAAAAAATAATTGAAAAGACAGCTTTGTTTCCCTAATACAAGTAAACTACAGCAACTTAGTATTAGAACAACTAGTTTTGGTACCTCTATCTGTGGAAAATGTACTTTTTGTAAATACATTGATGTATCCAATATATTTATACAATCAGACAATGGTAATCATTATGTCATTAAAGTTAAAGCTAATTGTGACACTAAAAACTTAGTTTATTTAGCATAGTGTGTGACTTGTTCAAAATTTTATATAGGAAAAACTAATAGGCGACTTAAGGAACGAATTAGAGACCATTATTATTGTACCAGTAAGGGTCATAGTTATAGTGCCTTAGCTAAACATATACTAGAGAAAGGCACTAACCATTGGTTCAAGTTTATGGCAGTAGAAGTAATTTATTAAAGTTTTAGGTTGGGTGATATAACTAATATCACAGAAGGGGAAAGAATTAAGATGGATTCTTAAACTATCAGCACATAGAGGTGCAGGTTTGAATGAATCAGTACCTCTTAGCCAGTTCTGAAAGAAAGAAAGCTTCTTAAATAAGCATACTGCTATGTGTGTTTTTATGGCAATAGCCTTTTATGACTTCTGTCTTAAAAGAAAGCTGTGCCTTTAAAATTGTTATGGGTATTGTACTTGAATGTTTTTTTTTTTTGGTAGATATTTAATTGATTGCATTTTAAATATTTGAGATGCTGCTGATTTTTTGTATGGTCTGAAGAAGCGATTTTATCGTGAAAGCACTCACCTGTGTTCATATAAAAGTCTATTTGGATTTTACACTGCTCTTTGCCATCTGCTTTTTATTGGTTTGCTATGGTGTTGTGTTCTACATTTTTGTTCATCCTACACATGTAGTTGAACAATGTGCAAAGCACATGCCTTTTTAGGTGAAAGCGCTTAGTCGGTGGACGTGTCTGTGAATAAATTCTCTTGGTTTTCATTGTTGGTCCTTGATTCAGGTTCCTGATTGTTGCCTTTCCTTATTTTACAATTTTGCTGTGCCCTTTTGTAGGGTTGCATTTGCTTGCTTGAATTAATGTGCAAAGCACACTATTAAAGTCATGCAACAGATGAGAATGTGCTCTCCAAATGTAACACACTGCATATATGTTAGCATACAAACATTATTTTCCCTGGTAATGGTAAGACTTGTTAATGTCACAGAGTGCAACCATAATCCAGTCTCATAATTAGAAGGATACATGAAGGTGGTTGTGTAATGGCAAGTGGCATATGACAGTAGTAACTGTAACACTATTGAAGCAGGGCTTGTAAAAGCTACTACTACAAATGTGTGTAAAGCAATCATGACTCCATTGGCAGGCACACTTGCAGAAGTTAAGCATTGCTGTATTCGAACATCCTACCTGTCTAGTCATACATTATAAACAATAGTGCAGGACATAAAATCTCACATTCAAATGGCTTCAGTTCAATTGCAAAACAATGATTACATCAGTGTGCTGAACCAGAGGTGTAGGCAGACAGTACATTGTTATAATCCTGTGCTCTTATTAATGCCACAAAAAACACCTGCCATCTGAAGAATGGAAATGTTCTTCCCCTACCCAATCCAACTAAAGCAATGTCTGCATCACTTTCCCTATAAAAATATTAAATGCCTATTTTTCAACCCATGACACTATTTTTGAAGCATTAATTTACAAATTTATGGCAACAGTATTGCCTAAAAAAAGATAGTTTTCTTTTTGTAGCACATAGAAAATGGTAAACAATACAGTACAAACAATATGCACAGCTTCACCTTTGTGTTACAAAGAAATAATGTAGTGAAAGGTGGGCTGAATGGATGGTGTAGCCATCTGTCATAAAACATTTATCCAGAGGAGATGTTGAATGAGCACATGGTTACCTAACAGTAAACATCCTTACACACAAATACGCACACACACAAACACATACACACGTCTTTTATGGTGGGTAATAAACCTTCTACTTATTATACAATTACACACAAATACGCACACACACAAACACATACACACGTCTTTTATAGTGCGTAATGAACCTTCTACTTATTATACAATCTCAAGAGAGCTGCATTAGTCACAATCACCACAGGAGAAGTTTGACTATTAAGGAGAAAGAGTGCACTTTTTTCAGGATGACCTCATCACTGTGTTTCATGCAGTATTTTTCCATAATAGTTGATATAAGGGAACTTTATCTGCATTTAAATGTATTCGCTACAAGGAAAGTGGAGACAACAACAAGCATTTTACACACACGTAAGTCTTCCTTGGTGGGTAACAAACCTTATACCCATTTAGGTTATACAATCTAAACAGTGCTGTATTTTTGCAAGTATCACTGGAGAAGTCTGCCTCTTAAGGGGAAAGAGTGCAATTTTGTCAGGATGACCTAATCAGTGTGTTTCACATATGATATTTTTGTAAACACTGGGATAAGGGAGTTAGTAAAACAATCAAATTCATTTTCAGTAGAAGTGGATGTACTCACATTACACATAGTCTCTCTCTCTCTCTCTCTCTCTTTCTCACACACACCTCCAATGTTGGGTATCAAACCTCCTACAAATCTATGCAACACAATCTAAAGACTACTGTATTAGTTGCTAGCACCCCAGGAGAAGACAGACAATACTTATGTGAAACTGGACACCGGATTAAACTGTAAGCTTTGGCCAGCTAAGACCTGCATGCAATCAACTGAATGCATAAGTGAAGTTAAGTAAATTTTTATCTGCACTTTTTTCAAATAATACACAATTTAAATTAATTTGTTTGTGTTGCATTGAGCAATATCTAGCTGGAAGTTGCAACTGTTTTTTTTCAGTTAAGGCTTGTTAACAATCCTGCATAGCCAGTGATAAGTGGGGGTAGTTTACTTCATTGTTATTCAGTTTCTGTCTTATACAAGTGGTATAGTGAATTATTTTCTCATTAAACTGTGAGCTTTGGCCAGCTAAGACCTGCATGCAATCAACTGAACTCATAAGTGAAATTAAGTAAATTTTTATCTGCACTTTTTTCAAATAATACACTATTTAAATTAATTTGCTTGTGTTGCATTGAGCAATATCTAGCTGGAAGTTGTGACTCTGTTTTTTCAGTAGGTCCTCACCCACCCTGCCTGTTTTTGTTTTGGTGTTAATCTTGGTGGCTTTGAAACTGCCCACCCCTCTTGTAAATTTGCACTTGGATACTCCTCCTGGGCCCATCTCATTTGCTCACTCAAAAAAAAAAAATCTATCTGCTTTTACTGTATTTGTGTTTCTTCCTACTTTATTTTGCTTTTGCATCATCTTAAAAGTACTCAATTGTATTTATTACTGCTTGGTGTAACTCATTCTAAGCCTTTTAGTTTAAGCACTTGGGCTTCAGACCAGTTGTTTTATATCAAGAAGGTTTGTGGTCTGCACTGTAGTGGCAGAACAGGTAGCTTACATCCTTCTAAGTTGGGAACTGCTGATTGAGGGCTCAGTGTCTGTTATTCTAAAAGTGTATTAATTCTAGTTTAAGCACTTGGGCTTCAGGCCAGTTATTTTCCATTAAGAGGGCTCGTGGTCTACACTCTTGTGGGAGGAGAGGCTGGACTCTGCCCTTCTGAGCTGGGAATTTCTGGTTAAAGGCTTATAGTGCCTGCATATTTTAACTGTTTCTTACTGAAATTGGTACACCTTGTTTGCTGCAGCATAGACTAGATCCAGGCCTGCTGAATCTAGCTTTGTTTGTATGCTTGTTGTTTGTTTGCTTGTTATTTCCCTGAAATGCTAACTCCACCTAAAACACGGCTTTTCAGTGCTTCTGTGGATCCCAAGTGAGATCTGCAATGCTTACTGTACGTATTTCCTTGTTTCACTTGAAAGAAAGTTACTGCTTGTCGTTTTTGCATTTAAGTCACCTGTAACACATTGCATTTAAGTTACCTGGCACTTGCTCACTAAAGCAATTATAAAAGTCAGCACTAAAAAATTGAAAGCACTACACCCTCACAAACTCCCCTTGAGTACCTTGTTCCCCAATGGCCCTTTTTTTCAATTATAAAGGAATTCCCAATACTATTCTAGCATGTCCAAAGGTCAGTTGTCAATCTCCTCTCCAGTCCAGCTGGTGAATCTGGGAATCTTGAGGCAATGTTACAACTGCCTCATGTACACAGACAACCCTCTCCTACTCCCAACAAATTCCAACACATGTGAGAGATGCAACCATATAGCCAAACTGGAGGCTAAGCTCTCTCAACTCAGCACTGGCGTAACCAGTCAGGAGGAGAAGGAAACCACACTCACTACAATTCCAGTCTCACATAGATCTACCACGACAGCAAACCAAACACATAAACAAACAAAAACATACTTGGAGGCTCTAAATAAAAATCTGCCTAAGCAGCAGAGACCTCCAAATCAGACACCCAAGAAACCGCTACCCCAAAACAAAACACATGCAACACATAGCTCACAAAGCCAGTGTGCCGAACAGTCACAGCCCTTAAGGCTAAACAACACACCTGATACACTTTTAATAGGCGACTCTATCATCAGGCACACTGACGTCCCGCTCACCAGGCTGAACAAGGAGAAGGTCATGCTGAGCTGCCTGTCGGGTGCTAGGATCTGCCACATAACACAAGCACTCAGGTCACTCCAAGGCAAGAACAAATATGACTCAGTCATTGTCCATGCTGGTGTGAATGACCTGAGATGTACCTCCCTGGACTACATGAAAAGAGACATAGAGGAGCTCTCTGAGCATGTAGCCCAGGCCAGTATGACCCTGACCTTGAGTAGCATCTTACCCTCACCAAGAATGATGCCACAATATGAAGACAAGATGATCAATTTCAACAATTGGCTTAAATAGTGGTGTCATTCAAAGGGGATCCAATGCCTGTCAGCCTGGGATGACATGCGTGACAAGCCACGATGCTAGGCACCTGTCACCCCTGGGATTTCAGATATTGGCAAAGGCTCTTGCCACCCCCATAGTGCCTTTTTTAGGCAAGGCTCAAAAGGCAAAACCACCTCCATAGGTATCACAAGGGATAAGAAACTAAGAGTAATGCTACTCAACGCCAGAAGTCTAAACCTCAAGATGCATGCACTCGAAACTCTCCTTAGCATGGAGAACATCGATATCTGTGCAGTAACAGAAACCTGGTTGAAGGCTCCCGAGAGCACCCCAGCACTACCAGGTTATACCTCATACCATGCTTTTCGGCCTCAAAACTTGGACCGAACCACAAAAGGAGGGGGAGTATCAATATACGTCAAAGATACCCACACCTCCAGGTTGGTGGCACAGCATGAAGCATCAGAGACTATCCATGTGCAACTAACAGTGGGTAAAACTGCCTTCCAGTTTATAGTCTGCTACAGACCACCCTCCCAAACCCAGGAACCCCACTCGGCCTTCCTGAGAACACTGGAAAATATGAAGGTCTCTCCAAATACCATTATATTGGGTGACTTCAACTACCCAAACATAGACTGGGAGCATTACTCTAGCTCCAACACCCTAGCCCAAAGGTTCCTAGAATTTATAAACTCTATGCTCCAGACCAGAAGTGTATCCCTCACTGGTAAGATCAGACCATAAACTAATCTCACTGGATATTCACATCCCGACCCCACCCCCTGCCCAGAATACCACAGTGAAAAACTTCTCTAAAGCAAATTTCACACTCCTCAAAACTGAGGTGGAATCCTTCAAAGCCCCCGGGCCTCTGGAAAATATGGCCCAGACTGCAGAATCCTTTATAAATGCATTCTATGAACACCTTCAGGAATGCATGGATCATGCAATCCCAAATAAAACCAATACCCAATCCTTCAAAGGCAGACGTCCTGTCTGGTGGACCCCAGCCATAAGCAAACTATACAATAGAAGGAGAAAGCTACTACATGATAGAGCAAAATCCCAAAAAAGTGAAGGCATCTCTGATCAGTATTAGCAAAAAACTACGGGCACTCATAAAATCATCTAAGGCCAACTTCGAGAGAAAAATTGCACAGGACACTAAGGATAATCTCAAGGCTTTCTTTAGTTATGTTAGGAACCTGGGTGGGAATTCCCAGATATGCTCAGAATTAGTCCAAAATGACAAAAAATACACCGAACCCACAGATATTGCCAACATCCTAGCTGACAGGTTCAGCACAAACTTCTCCCCCCTCCCCACCGAAAGGGCAAATATCTATCCCAGCAGTGTGCTGCCCCCCTGACATCTCAGATGCTCAGGTAAAAGCCACCCTCTCCAAAGCAAAAAACACAGCATCAATGGGATCAGAAGGTGTCCCAGGCTGTGTCCTACATGAACTCCAAGAAGAGCTAAACCCAAACATAAAACTACTGTTCAATCTCAGCCTTACTACAGGATATGCACCCAAAGAGTGGCTTACAGCAACAGTGGTCCCTCTCCACAAAGGTGGTGCCTCAACAGATCCTGGAAACTATCGCCCCATAAGCCTGACTAGCTTGGTCTGCAAAGCTATGGAAAGGATCATCGTGGACCTCATAAATAAAGATATTGGGGACCTACAGACACTGGATCCTACCCAGTTCGGCTTTGTTAAGTGCAGATCCTACCTCTTAAACCTGGTTGATTTCTTTGAAACAATCACCAAGACCATTGACGAGGGGAAGGTGGTCCACACAGCCTACCTGGACCTCGCAAAAGCCTTCGATACAATACCCCACTTGGGCATTATAGATAAGCTCACCAGCTTAAATATAAACCCCTATGCCACTAGATGGGTTGCAAACTGGCTCAAGGACAGAACCCACATGGTTAGAATTGCTGGAGCCATGTCAGACTCCAAAGCAGTTACAAGTGGCGTCCCACAAGGCTCAGTCCTGGGACCTCTCTTGTTCGGTATATATTTCTCGGAGGTACAGGCCAACATGGAAGGACTGTGGCTGACCAAGTTCGCAGATGACTGCAAACTGGGCGCCATAATTGACTCTCCAGCCGACACAAGCATCCTCCAAAAGGGCCTCATAGAAACAGACAACTGGTGCCCGAGCCATGGCCTCAAGCTAAACGCCAAAACGTGTATAGTCATCCCCTTTGGCAAAAACAAAGTGCCCACAAATTACCACATAGGTGGTAATCCATTAAGTACGGAAGAAGTAATTAGGGACCTGGGGACCCAAGTTGATAGCAATCTCTCATTTGACAACCACGTGGCCAAAGTGGTTAGAAAAACATTTTATATAGCCCACCTAATCATGAAGGGATTCACATCTAGATCAGGGGAGGTCATCGTGCCTCTTTACTCATCCCTCATCAGGCCCATAATTGAGTACAATGCCCCCTTTGGGATGTACCTTACCAGACACCTGCAGCAACTGGAAAGACCCCAAAAGTACCTCACCAAGAGGATCAAAGGGCTCAAACAGATGTCAAATGCTGCCCGGTTAAAGAAACTCCAGCTCTACTCAGTGGCATACCACCTGCTCAGAGGCGATCTGTGCCTGACGTATAAAGCCATGTCCATCCCAGAATTAATGGACATGCTGCACCTCAGAAAATCCAAATCCCATCCAGGTACACACTCAGACTTGAACCTCAGCACTGAAATAAATAGGACATGCTGGAGGGACAGATTCATAACCCAGAGGCTCCCTTCACTCTGGAATAAAATTCCAATCCAGGTTAGGCAAAGTCCCTCATTGACTCTCTTCAAGAGGAATCTTGATGACTGGATGGGAGATCGTAGGTTTACCCTGGGTATCACTTCTGTGTCACTGTTAGACAGAGGCACAGTATACTAACCTCGAAAAAGGGCATAGCAAAATTAATTTAAAATGGGTGGCGAAAACCAAACACACTCTGGCTAGGCTTATAAATGTCCTAGGGCAGATAGCCTAGTATGAACCTATGAACCTATAAGATTAATAAAAAGGAACGCTTGAAAGAGAAGGTACTGTACATCTTAAATTATGCATCAAATGCAGATGTGTGCACAGGATAATGTGACATCACTCTGATTGTCACATGCAATGACATTATTGTACATTTTGTTACTGTGAGGGATATTGACATTTTCCACATAATGGGCTGACAGACATATTGACTGTTGCACTTGAGTGGATTATCAACCAAGCATTGCTCTGATTTCATAGTTGGATGATTGCACACTTGTATTGTCTCATACTTGCACTATATGCATTGAAAAGATAAACAATGCAAATTGTACATAGGACAGAGCACTGCAGAATGACAGGACTGGATTCTGTGAGAAAATGTTGACCAAGCTCTTAACACAGTAGAAGTGTAAGCACTGTGTAGCAGATGAATACTTTAAACAAATTAAGTGAGTCAGGTCAACATCATTCTGAAATCAAAACTGCATGTTGACAAAAGTAATACAGACATACAAACATTGTGCAACAGAAAATTGTAATACTTTATTTTTTTTTTTTTTTTTTTTTATTATTGTACTATTTGAGCACAGCACTGCTAAGCTGCTATTTGCACTACTAAAGTCAAAGTGATAGTGCATGCGTAATAATATATTGATGTGTTGAACTTACAGTGGTAATTAGCAATACTCTGTGCTGCTCAATGCCAACTTCTTCACAAAGATCTTTACAAGATAGACTTCACAATAGGTAGCAGGTACAGTAATGTAGCAGCGGTACAATGATGTGTTAAGTAAAGGTTTAGCTAAAATTTACAGCCATAATATTCAGACAAAACATCATGAAACATGTTTTCATCCATATGAATTCAAACATTTTTAGCACACCAAAAAATTCTATATATCCCTGACTATTATCTTAGCACAACACATAGAAAGTCATAATGATATTTTAATATTTAACAGCAGATTTCAAAAATGTGAATGCATGTATTCATCTTTATTACCCTGCTGGCCATTGTAATCCATACGTCCACCTCTTCAGCTTGTTCAAAATTGCACTAAGTGAATAAACAATAGCTTAACACAGTGATGCAAAGTGAGTTAGAATAATGTGTATGAAGGCAGTCAACTCCAAAGATATTGCCATAAGCTGTGTACTTACATTTAACCTTCCTTGCATATGCTGCCCAGTGCCAGACAGTGGGCAAATACAGAAGTGGAAGAATTATGACACAGAAGGGAAAAGACATCAGCAGGCAGATAGTGACTTGGAGGAAGGAACACATTAGATTATGACAAAGAAAGGATAATTATGGCTCAAAACAATATGCAGCCAATAGGTACACCTAAATTAGAGTAGCAAAATCCTCAGTAACACATAGCTAATGGCTGGATTAGAACCCTTGAAATTATTCAAAAATCTTTCTACACAGTTGAGCATTAGTTTATCACACCACAAAGGAATTATTACTTCACAGCATTAAAATAACACTACTGAAGCACACTGACAACTGATTGAAGAAGGTAGGGTGAACAGAGAGTTAGAGACAGATTTAGACAGGAGTAACAAAAATGTGTTTTGTGGGACATGTTGAAAAATCTGTATGGTGTTTTAATCTTGCTTATTAAATGCTCATTAATCTTCCATGCTCTGTATAATAAACTTATCAGTACAGGTACATATATTGGAAGGAACAGTGCAATAAACATGAATACCTAACTAGGATATGATTGGCTTACTAAGCCTCCCTGTTGGGGCTGCAATGTTTTTGAAAATGATACCTTCCTGCGCTATTCCAATATTATGATGAGGAAATGTATTATATGGACAGAACACATATATGTTTGCAATTAAATATATGCTAGGAATATGATATGTCATGCTGTCATACATTGGCATACAGCTGTAATCGAACTCATGACACTATGGCAAAACATTAGGCTACAACATGCCACATAGAATATCCTAATTTAAAACATCCAGCAGACTAAGAATTGTTAAATTAACTGTCTCACAATACTGTCTTTAGTATTGCTTTACTCTGTATTTCCATAGCACAGTAGATTTAACCATGTGTGCAACACATAACAGGACCACTTCAGATTTAAGCAGAATCTTAAGATTTTGCAATAAGAAGTTAAACAGCATTTGCTATGCAAAACTCTGCTCAAATGCCAAGGACATAAAGTGAAGGCTTTCGAATGGGATATTTCTGGTCATGTGTGTTATGTGTGAATCTATTTTATGACCAGATTAAATGTGTGAAAAAGGGGAGGATAAATTTACACTTATACCTAAGATTAATCTGGGTCATCATATCCCAAACTTTCAAGGTGTTAATACAACCATTAAAAAAGGGAAAGCAATCTTGATTATCCCTTAATGACAACTCCCTACAGTAGTGACATTCACAAATATGTCAATATAATTAAGAAAAAATGGAATATAGTGTTTAGCTCAGAACTTAGACAAACTATTGCTGATCAGCCAAAGATGGTGTTTTGTAAAGGGAACACTATTAAAAATTTGTTGGAGTTAAATGTGGACAATGTATCTTATGGAAATGCATCATACCACATGTATAAATGTGGTTGTTGCAAATACTGCAAGTTCATTCATGAAGGACAGTATAATGAGGTTGAAGGCTTTGACAGAACCCTTGCTTGTGCAGGCAGACATAGTTGTAATACAATGAGAGTAGTATACCTTGCCACCTGTACACTATGTAATGCATTTTATGTTAGTAAGACCAACAGGAAGTTGAAAGAGAGAATAAGAAAACACCTCTATGATATTAAAAATAACAAATCTAATAATGCATTGTAGATGGAGTGTTATATGTGATGGATATAAAAAATGTGTATTGTTTATCATTGACAAAGTGGCTATCTCAGGCAGAGGTGGTGATTTGGACAATTCCTTTTAAATTTAAGGAGTTGTTGGTCTGGCAATTGAGATTTAATGCAACAACTTTTCATGGGCTCAGTGATAATATTCCCACCTCTAATGTGCTAAAAATGAAATCAAATAAGCTTTGACTATTTGTATTATGTATGATCTTGATTATATGCGATATGATAGTTTGTTTTGCATTATTTTAACAAGTATAAACTAAAAAGTTGTTTTTATTTATTTGCATATTTTATACTATCATACCTGATTAGCTATTTTGAGGAGTAATGATTTTAACATGGCATTGAATTTGCATGATATGTAATTGATTATTTGATTCTGTTTGTTGATTGGTGTAAGAATATAAATAATGGTGGTGTAGTATGAAGTGAATAACTGATGAAGTCTGTAAATATACAGACAAAAGCATGAAGTTGTTCAATAAATTGTGCAAAGCTATGCGCCAAGTGCTCCATTTTTAACTGTTTTAAAATGGAGGTTGGTAAGCAGAAGGTAGCATACAGAGGCAAAAATACTGGTATTAACAGGAGGGTTATGGGAGAGCACCATAGCTATCTACTTCTTCACAACATCAATGTAAATTGTACACACAATTTCAAGACACTGCAAAGTCACCACACTAGTAATGGGTGACAACAACATAATAATGTTATATGGCTAATTAAACCAAATCAGTTGTGTCAGGATTACACATAGGTGAAGTGGAGAGCTATGTATAGGGCATCATTTTTTTTTTTTTTGGAGAGAGAGGAATATTGGGAAGGTGTTTAGAAATGAGAAGAACAGGTAAGTAGAGAAGGTCAGGAAGTATCCACAGACATACAAGGCATACAAGACAGACAGGAATGGTGATGGAGAAAAAAGGTTGATGGAGACCATGATTGAGGATAGGTAGGGTACATTGAAGGTGCACCCATGTCCAGCTTGGGAACAGTAAAAATCTTGTCCTCACCCTCAGAACTGTCATCAGAGTCTCCTGCAGCAGATAACTGAGTTAGTGCTGAAAGTGGCATCATCTTTGTAATACAACACAAGACCTTTTAACCCTGCCTATACATGCACAGAAGCACCCCTCTCCCTTATGTTTTCTCAGCTCCTGGTGGGTGACAAAATCTCCATCTCAACAACTACTGCTCCTGGAAGGTACCACAGCACCAACAACTGGGGCAGAACTACCTGATGCACTTGGAGCAGGTAGGACAGGGGATGCAGAGGCAACACTGACATGTTGTGACCTTGAAGTGCTGGGTGTCTCTGCTGTCACCTATGGAGGTATGGTGGGCCAAGCCTCAGTGGTCAGTGTGCCTCTTTGGGCTGTTGAAGATTAATTTTCAGCAGCTAGTTATGGAAACTGCAGATTGTTAAGAAATTATAACTCCCCACAAAAAAAAAGAAAAAAATAGAGGGAGAAAGGGTGGGGAAACAAAACCAAAGATATAATTACATACTTGGCATATCACAGTACTAAACATTTTAAGCAAACTTGGTTTGGCAATACATAAGCAATTATGATGATTTAGTACTGCACACCTTTGCAATATCCACATGTAATGAAAAGGTATGCATGTGTCATTAAGTAAAGAAAAGCTACTGCTCTGATATAAGAAACTGCTGCCTTTATTTCACTATCTCAAATTAGAATTATACATTATAAATTAATAATTACACTTATAATAATGAGACTCTTCCTGATAGAGTGCTATTAAGATCTTATAAATAATTATCAATCAAAACAAATAATTATTGCATTTTGGTACTGAACCTACACTCAATAAAGCTGGTGTTCTACTTGCATAATGTAGTCAACAAGAGTTATCAAAGAAGGTCTGCACGCTTGAGATGAAGGGTGAGGTATGCCTTCTCCAGATATTAGTGCTTGAAAATAACATTATGACTTGAATTTTCAAATGAGTCATACTTACCCCATGTCTCGCTGAAGTGAGTTAATCTATCCTGCTGCACCTCATGGTTTAAAGCTCTCATCTGCAGCTATTTAGTACAAAAAGATAAGAAATACACATTAAAGCATACTGAGTAACTGTGTTGGCTGGCTATATAATTACTTCCTTATCATAGACAGTTTAAAGGTCAGTATACTAACAGAACTGGGGGATATATTCAGCCACCTATCAGTTTATGAGGTTCTGCTTGTGCTTTTTAAGGTCACTATAGTGTTGAAGACATTGCTCCACATTGCAAGGAATGACATTTGTAGTGTAGACTGCCTTGACTAAGCTATTCCAAGCCACAGCCTTATACTGAGACCAGGTATAATCCTCCTGCAGCAGTCTACAGCTATAGTGCTTCACAAGGAGTGCCACAAATACCCTGGACTCCTCAAAACCATGCCTTTGTGCTCCAAATGTATCACCATTCTCTCCCTTCCCAGCCATGTCTGCCAAAGTCAAGCTAACAAAATGTCTAAATTGACACCTATTTCAAATCTCATGTGTTAGTGGCATTGCACAAAAGACACACAGCCTTGTCAACTGCATTTGTGCAACTGCAAACAGACGGACTCCTTGGTAGACACATCGGTCCTACTTACAGCACATAGTAGTAAAGGTGTGAAACATGGCATTGAGCTGTGCCATGTGTGATGCTCCACTTATTATCACAGGCTCCAGTGCTCATCAGTGAAGTGCTTAATGGCATGGCTTTTAAGGGTTGCAGCTTGGAAAGTGAAAGATGCTGAATTCTGACATATATCATGTTGGGGCTTACACGATGTTAACATATTATTGGAATAGATGGGAGTTAAATGCAGGGGACAAAGAATGCAAACATTGCCAAAGAAGAACTACCTTTCTAGCATGGACATTTGACACAGAGTAATTTATGAATTAATAGAGATACACTTCAGAGAGGCCTATACAAGTGTAATTGTACTTATGTCTTGGACTGCATTTCTACGTAAAAGTTATACATTCAGTATATAAATATGGTTCACATGGATACAGATGAATGTGCTGATTAATACAGGTCAGCTTCTGTTACATACATTCTTCACAAGACATAAGGGTCCTAAAAACATAGTTAGGATATGTGATGAGTAATGATTATAAGAAAAGTATTGTGCCCATCATACATAGGCAAAGTAAGTCAATATAATTTCTTTATTTTTTATTTATTTATTTATTTTACATTTGTTGACCAGGATAGTCCGACTGGATACATGTCCATTTTCAGCGGAGGCCAGGGGAGAAAAGCTCCAAAACACAATGCATAGAAATTATATAGACAACACTTAAGCATAATACACAGAAAAGTTATGTTGCGAATACATAACACAGACAAGTTACATACATTGGTTGAGCAAGCAATTATACATAAGTTCGTTTGTGACTTAATATAAGTAGATTGAATAATACAATTGTGGTATAGCACTTAAATAGTGGATATGATGTTAGTCTGGTTTAGAGCAGGGTCACAGCCAGTGTGATTTAAAATATTTTTTGAGGCTTTTTTGAATAGAGAAAGTGAGGATTCTAGAGTAAGGTCTGCAGGAAGTACATTCCAGATTTTGCCAACGGAGTTGACAAACAGACCATCCCCAGCTGAGTTGCTGGATTTGAATGTTAGAACCAGAAGTCTGTTAGATGAGTGAAGTGGCCTGAGGTTACTATAGGGGCTAATGATGTTTTTAAGTGCAGGTGTATTTTCAGGGTGGTTAAGGACCTTATGTGTTACTATAAGCTGGTTGAACTGCACTAAGGTGGGTAGTTCAAGCCACCCTAGGAGATTTAGGTTTTGACAATGGTGTGTCCTATATGCTGAGCCTGTAGAAAATCTAGCAATGTGGTTGTAACAGCAGGATAGTTTGGTAAGATTGGTTTTGTTCAAGTTGGTGAGAAGAAGGGAGGCATAGAGAAGGGAAAAGAGCAGGTGAGAATGGGCAATGGCAGTACTGGCATGAGGAGTAAGGAAAGGTTTGATCTTGTAAAGGGAGCCAAGGTTTTTATTAATGGTTTGGATAATTTGATTGACATGCAAATCAAATTTGAGGTTATTGTCTACTATAACTCCCAGGAGTTTGGTTTGGACATCCAAGAAGATGATAGTGCCATTATTAGATTTTATGGTAAAGGATGGAGGGGAGGACCTTTGAGTGGGGGAGAAAAGAAGCATCTTAGTTTTGTTGGGATTTAAGATCAGATGGTGAATGGTGAGCCCATTTTCAATGGTATTAAAAGTATTCTGGGTTAAAGTCAGAAGAGTTGCTGGGGAGGTGGCCGAACAGATCAAGGTGGAATCATCTGCATATTGAATTCAGGTAGCATTAGATATGATTGAGTGGAGGTCATTAATAAAGATAGAGAAAAGTAGGGGTCCTAGAATAGAGCCTCGGGGGACTCCTAGGGTGATGGGTAGATAGCATGTCTTACCAAAGGACTGCTTGTTGTCTTCCAGACAGGTAATATTGTGTATTCATGACTACATGAACTGCCATTCTCTGTGATGAGGTGGTCAGCCAGAACTGGAATATGATTTTGTATTTCAACCACATAGTATTTTAAATATAAAACATGTAACCCCCCCCCAACCATTAAAAAATGGCTGGAATTTTCCCTTGGCCTTACAGGATTATATGGCATTTATATTATACCTCTGTCATATGATCTTATCTTCCCTTTAAAAGGAGGACTTAGCATTCATTGCTTCTTGAGGGGGTTAGAGCATGTGAGAATACCGTACTGAACTATGAACCTATGAACCCATGAACTATGAACCATACTGTAATACTGTAAATGCTCCTTTTTGAGCATTATCTTTTCTCTCAAAATTGCATGTTATACAACAGGTTTATTATTATTTTTTTCATTAGAAAGTACACCTGTGTTAGGAACTTACAATAATTAAAGATAGTCAAATAGGTTCAAAGTTGAAGCATTCCTGCCTGCAAAAGCCTGCTGTGTAGCCTGAATCCCAGAGCTCCTGGTGTCCATGTAGAAGGGAGTCAGCTGGGTCAAGAAAGGGAAACATGAAGAATTGTGGAAGTTGGACCAGTTGTCAAGCTCCTTCAGAGAGGAATCTTAACAGTCAGTACTTGAACAGTAAATAGTACATTGATCATCTAGCACTCTTTGAGTACCAAGTCAGACAATTTCACCACAGCCTCGCTGATGACATCAAATGGACCTTATTTTGGTGTGTTGTTCATTTATTTATTTTGTATGTATTTATGTTTATTTATCAGGGTAGTGCACTGATCAAAACTTAAAAGTTTCAGGCATAGGCTTGCTAAAGACATCGCAGTTGATACATAGCAAAAATGCAACTATTGCAGAAAATCAGGCAGGTGATGTGAGTAGTAAATTGAGTCTACTTAAATGAAAGAAGGTTAGGAGTAGCACACCGGAGGGGTCAGTACTGTAATTTTCTATTTCAGTGTCATAAGTGAAGCCATAGGTTATATATATTACTGAGTAATATCTTTGAACAACATTCAAGATAGGAAAACAGACACCGAGAAGAAGCAGTAGTAAGAACAAAGAAGGACAGTGGATTGGGGTACTTCAATAAACTATGGCAGGATGATGCAACATAATCCAAGATGGTGGCATGGAGTTGCGATTGTGATATAAGTGTTTCTCTTTTCAGTCATCCAAATTCTTAATTAACTATACATTAAAATGCTTTAAAGTTTTTCTTTTTCACTTTAAAGATGAAGATAAATGTAAGACACAGGACGGCATTATATTTTGTTTTATGTTATAGGTTCATAGTTAGGTACTAGGCTATTGGCAAAAGGGCCTACGTACGCCTAGCCAACAAGGTTCCCTGGCTTATGCCACCCAAGAAAGTTATTTTCCTGTGCCACAGTCAAGCAGAGACACAGAGGTGATCCCCGGGGTGTATTTCCTATTTCCCATTCACTCATCAAGATTTTTCTTGAAGAGTGCTAATGAAGAACTTTGCTTGACATAGATGGGTAGCCTGTTCAAGAGTATGGGAAGTCTCAGGGACAGGAATCTATCCCTCCAGCATGTCCTGTTTATTGTGGTGACAAGGTTTAGGTCCCTAGAGCATGTAGCATGGAGGGACTGGGATTTCTTTAGGTGTAGCATGTCCAACAGCTCTGGGTTTGACATAGCTTTATATGTTAGGCAGAGATAACCTCGGAGTAGGCAATATGCTACAGAGAAAAGCTGGAGTTTTTTGAGGCGGTCAGCGTAGGGCATTTGTTTGAGGCCAGTAATCCTCTTTGTGAGGTACTTCTGTGGCCTTTCCAGCTGCTGCAGATGTCTTGTGAGGTACATTCCAAAAGGGGCATTGTACTCTATAATGGGTCTAATGAGTGTCGAGTAAAGGGGAAAAATGACCTCTTTTTTTCCTGGATGAGAACCTTTCTATGATGAGGTGTGCCATGTAGAACGACTTCCTGACTACTGTGGCGATGTGACTATCAAAGGAGAGACTATTGTCCACTTGGGTCCCAAGGTCTCTTCTCAAGCATTAGGTGTTAAGTAGATTGCTGCCTATATGGTAGTTCATGGGTACAGAGTTTTTACTAAAGGGGATGACACTGCACTTTTTGGCATTGAGCTTGAGGCCATGGCTCTGACACTAGGCATCTGTCTCAGTGAGGCCCTTCTGTAGGATGTCCACATCATTTGGGGACTTGACTATGGCTCCTAGTTTGCAGTCATCTGTGAACTTCATTAGCCCGAGGCCTTCTGTGTTAGCCTGTACTTCAGAGTAGTAGATACCAAACAGGAGAGGTCCCAGGACAGAACCCTGTGGTACTCCACTTGTCACTTCTTTGAGGTCAGATTTGGAGTCTGCAACTTTTACAGCGTGAGTTCTGTCAGTGAGCCAGTTGGCAACCCATCTTGTGATGTAGGGATTTATACCTAGTTTAGTGAGTTTAGCTATAATTCCAGAATGGGGGATGGTGTCAAAAGCCTTGGCGAGGTCAAGATAGGCTGTGTGAACCACCTTACCCTCATCTACGGCTTTGGTGACTGCCTCAAAAAAGTCGATCAGGTTCAGGAGGCATGATATGCCTTTCATAAACCCGAACTGGGTGGGATCCAGAGTTTGGAGGTTACCAATGTCTTTGTTTATGAGTTCCACGATGATACATTCCATGGCCTTGCAGACCAGGCTCATCAAGCTAATAGATCGATAGTTCCCGGGATCAGTGGTGGCTCCCCCTTAGTTGAGTGGGATGACTGTTGCTGTGTGCCATTCAGTGGGCACAAAGCCTGATGCGAGGCTATTATTGAACATGGTGCTTAAGTGGGGAGCCAGTTCGTTCTGAAGTTCGTGTAAAACGCAGCCTGGGATGTTGTCCGGTCCCATGGATGCTGTGTTTTTGGCTTTAGAGAGTGCAACTTTTATCTGTGTAGTTGTGATTACAAGGACTCTGCATTCTTCCTGTATAGATATGGGCCCTTTAGGGGGTGAGCGGGGTGTAAAGTTAGCACTGAACCTATCTGCCAGGATGTTGGCAATATCAGTTGGTTTTGTAATTTTCTTGCCTTTGTGCTGTAGAGCAGATCTGGGTGTTGCCATCGAAATTCTTGACATAGCTATAGAATGAATTGTGGTTGTTCTTGGAGTTAGTGGTGATTTTGTTTTTGTAGCTCGCTTTGGAGGATCTTATAAGGGATCTCAGCTTCTTACTGAGGCTGACCAGGGAGCTCCTCCACTCATGGAATGTTATTCTCTTTTGCAACAGTTTCTTCCTTCTGTTGTACAGGTTTGTTTATGTCAGGGGACCACCAGATCGGCTTCCTTTTTTTGGAGAATAGCATCTTGGTTCTGTTTGGGATAGCATGATTCATGCACTCGTGTAAGTGCTTATAGAGTGCATTTGTGTAGGATTCAGCAGTTGTAACTGCATTGTCCATCTGCATGGGTGTCATGAAGTTCACCACTTCTGTCTTAAGAAGCACGAAGTTGGCTTTGGAGAAATTTTTTACTGTGATTTCCTTAATGGGGGGTGGGGGCAGGATATGGATATCAAGGGTGATTAGCTTATGGTCGGATAGGACCAATGAGGAGTTGACTTCAGGTGTGGAACACCGGTCATTTTAAGCCATATACTAATTACAATACTGCTCTAATGGAATACCTTTAAGTTGTCATGCACATTGCTTGTACATACACACTGAAGTTACTTCACCTAAAGAAGAAAAATATTTAGAAGCTCTCTCCATTGGCTTTTCAGAATGCCAACACCAACACCAATGTAAAAACAGAAGATGCTAACATCAGCAGTGTGAACCCGGATGAAGTTAGACAATGAACTCTGAAAATACTGACACCAATGTCAACATAAACACCTCCATCACCCTTGCAATTCTCAGCCTTGAAAAGAACAGTAAAGGAACTTAACAGCAACATTGACATGGCACCTTATGATACCAGTCATACTTGGATCATTGCCAAAAAAGGATGGCACTGTTAAGGAAGTATCCAATGTCCTGCAGTCTAAGGGAGCAGGCAGTATACAAGCTCCAGCACAGCTTAGTATCCGGCAGAAGTACGGAATCTGGCCAGCATCAGTTGAGCCAAAAACATGGTTTCCGTCAACTTCACATAGTTTAGTTCAGTGATGGGGATGGGATGGTGACTTACGTCAGTGTAGGTGAATAAAGTGTCAAAGACTCAGAAATAATGCTCGCCTCCCTAATCCACTTTATCACAACATAATATAGGGTCTAGGCCAAAATTAAACAGAATATATCTTCTACAACTGATTTCAGTCAAGGAGCTGAAGGCTCTACACATTGACAGGCCATCTTAGAAGGTGGAGAAGAATGCTAATGTCTGTTGGTCTTATCCTTGGCCAATTGAGGCAAAGAAACTTAATGAGACTTAACAAGACAATGAAACTGACAAACTAGGACCAGAAGAAGGACCAGCTCTTGGGGATGATGGGAAGTCCATTAATTCCATCATCTCTTAATAAGTAGAAAGGCATCTTTATATGAGTAAACTTTCAATCTCTTCCTTTTTGGTGAATAGTAATACTGCAAAATTCTTTACAGATGTCATACCTTTCATGGATTTCACCTTATAAACAAGAGAAACACTATACAGATATGTCCTGTGGTTGAATTTTCTCTCTAGAATGATAGCGGTGGAAACCTTGGTCTGTAACTAAAGTTGGGGTAACCACCTACAAATACTACAAACCAAGGAAGTCAAACAACTGGATAAAATGAAACAGGTCCATTGCAATACATGACTAGGAATTCAAAGTACAATTCCCACAGAAGGAGAAAGAGCTAACAGATTTTGTATCCCTCAGAAAATGCTTGACAATGCATAGCTTGTTATTTTATGAACTTACTATGTATATATGTGAAATATTTAAAAGTTATTCCTGGTTTTGTTCCTTGCTTCTGATTCTTGAACTAAGAAGTTGAGAGGGCAGAGAGGGTTGCAATTTGTGATTCTGACATTAGGCATCTGAGATGCATTTCTGCGTCATTATTTATGAATTTATTCATTCACTTGATTTCAGGCAAATATTTGAGGTATACAGCAATACAAGCAGCTGTAATTGAGGTGTGTGTGTGTGAGTGTGGGTCAAAGATCGAAGTATTAGAAAAGTAATGGTTAGAATGCAGAAATAATAACTGAAATGGGTAGAAAGGCTTAAGTAATTTGTAACTAAAGATGCCAAGACAGAATATGAGAATAATTAGTGTGTGTGTGTGTGTGTGTGAGTGTGTGTGTGTGTGTGTGTGTGTGTGTGTGTGTGTGTGTGTGTGTGTGTGTGTGTGTGTGCGTGCATGTGTGTATGCGTGCATGTGTGTGTGCGTGCATGTGTGTGTGTGTGCGTGTGTGTGCGTGCATGTGTGTGTGTGTGCATGCATGTGTGTGTGTGTGTGTGTGTGTGTGTGTGTGTGTGTGTGTGTGTGTGTGTGTTGGGGGGTCTGGACTTTACACCTTACTCTCACATCTCTAATGTTTGAAGACCTGAGTGTGAGGTAAAACACAATATATTACAGCTAATGTATAACTTTTTGTCTTATAAATAGTGTGAAACAAAAAAAAAATGTATGTTGTAACCATGTGACTAGTCTGGGAATCTGAGAGAGACAGGGGTGCCAAATAATGTAAAATGCATAGGTTAAAATGGTTTGAGCTTCCCTCCTAGTTGTTGGTAAATGTGTCACATTTTACTAATCTGTTCCACAGTGTGCAAGATAGTATAGTATTCTGAATTTTAAAGATGGAAGGTTGCCTGTAGTTTATTTAATTATCTTGATTGTTGGTGTGGCATTTATCATGTTGCAAAGCTGTTCGCACCAGTATAGCTTGAAGTTAACTGGAGCTGCTTGTCTGTGTTTTATTTGGGGGGGTGGTCTTGGATTCTCCATCTTAGGCCTTGGACATTTACAACTTGAGTTGCTTCTCCCAAGAGTCTCTAATGGTTAACCTGGTTCAGGGCTCCCGAGAGCACCCCAGCACTACCAGGTTATACCTCATACCATGCTTTTCGGCACCAAAACTTGGACCAAATCACAAAAGGAGGGGGTGTATCGATATTCATCAAAGATACCCACACCTCCAGGTTGGTGGCAAAGCACGAAGCATCAGAGACTATCCATGTGCAACTAACAGTGGGTAAAACTGCCTTCCAGTTTATAGCCTGCTACAGACCACCCTCCCAAACCCAGGAACCCCACTCGGCCTTTCTGGGAACACTGGAAAATATGAAGGTCTCTCCAAACACCATTATATTGGGGGACTTAAACTACCCAAACATAGACTGGGAGCATTACTCTAGCTCCAACACCCTAGCCCAAAGGTTCCTAGAATTTATAAACTCAAATGCTATGGAACAACTTGTTACCACTCCCACAAGAGGGGAAAACATACTAGACCTGATCATCACCAACATGGGGACTCTATGCTCCAGACCAGAAGTGTATCCCTCACTGGTAAGATCAGACCATAAACTAATCTCACAGGATATTCACATCCCGACCCCAACCCCTGCCCAGAAAACCACAGTGAAAAACTTCTCTAAAGCAAATTTCACACTCCTCAAAACCAAGGTGGAATCCTTCAAAGCCCCCGGGCCTGTGGAAAATACGGCCCAGACCACAGAATCCTTTATAAACGCATTCTATGAACACCTTCAGGAATACATGGATCATGCGATCCCAAATAAAACCAAGACCCAATCCTCCAAAGGCAGACATCCTGTCTGGTAGACCCCAGCCATAAACAAACTATACAATAGAAGGAGGAAGCTACTAAATGATAGAGCAAAATCCCAAAAAGGGAAGGCATCACTGATCAGTATTAGCAAAAAACTATGGGCACTCATAAAATTGTCTAAGGCCAGCTTCAAGAGAAAAATTGCACAGGACACTAAGGATAATCACAAGGCTTTCTTTAGTTATGTTAGGAACCTGGGTGGTAATTCCCAGATATGCTCAGAATTAGTCCAAAATGACAATACACTGAACCCACAGACATTGCCAAAATCCTAGCTGACAGGTTCAGCAAACCCCCACCAAAAGGGCAAATATCTATCCCAGCAGAGTGCTGCCCCCCTGACATCTCAGATGCTCAGGTAAGAGCCGCCCTCTCCAAAGCAAAAAACAAAGCATCAATGGGACCAGACGGTGTCCCGGGCTGCATCCTACATGAACTCCAAGAAGAGCTAAACCCAAACATAAAACTACTGTTCAGTCTCAGCCTTACTACAGGATATGTGCCCAAAGAGTGGTGTACAGCAACAGTGGTCCCTCTCCATAAAGGTGGTGAGTCAACGGATCCTGGAAACTGGAAACTATTGCCCCATAAGCCTGACTAGCTTGGTCTGCAAAGCTATGGAAAGGATCATCATGGACCTCATAAATAAAGATATTGGGGACCTACAGACACTGGATCCTACCCAGTTCAGCTTTGTTAAGGGCAGATCCTGCCTCTTAAACCTGGTTGATTTCTTTGAAACAGTCACCAAGGCCATTGACGAGGGGAAGGTGGTCCACACAGCCTACCTGGACCTCGCAAAAGCCTTCGATACAATACCCCACTCAGGCATTATAGATAAGCTCACCAGCTTAAATATAAACCCCTATGTCACTAGATGGATTGCAAACTGGCTCAAGGACAGAACCCACATGGTTAGAATTGCTGGAGCCATGTCAGACTCCAAACCAGTTACAAGTGGTGTCCCACAAGGCTCAGTCCTGGGACCTCTCTTGTTCGGTATATACTTCTCGGAGGTACAGGCCAACACAGAAGGACTGTGGCTGACCAAGTTTGCAGATGACTGCAAACTGGGCGCCATAATCGACTCTCCAGCCGACACAAGCATCCTCCAAAAGGGCCTCATAGAAACAGACAACTGGTGCCAGAGCCATGGCCTCAAGCTAAATGCCAAAAGTGTATAGTCATCCCCTTTGGCAAAAACAAAGTGCCCACAAATTACCACATAGGTGGTAATCCATTAAGTACAGAAGAAGTAATTAGGGACCTGGGGACCCAAGTTGATAGCAATCTCTCATTTGACAACCACATGGCCAAAGTGGTTAGAAAAACATTTTATATAGCCCACCTAATCATGAAGGGATTCACATCTAGATCGGGGAGGTCATCGTGCCTCTTTACTCATCCCTCATCAGGCCCATAATTTAGTACAATGCCCCTTTTGGGATGTACCTTACCATACACCTGCAGCAACTGGAAAGACCCCAAAAGTACCTCACCAAGAGGATCAAAGGGCTCAAACAGATGCCATATGTTGCCCGGTTAAAGAAACTCCAGCTCTACTCAGTGGTATACCGCCTGTTCAGAGGCGATCTGTGCCTGATGTATAAAGCCATGTCCAACCCAGAATTAATGGACATGCTGCACCTCAGAAAATCCAAATCCCATCGAGCTACGCACTTGAGAGACTTGAACCTCAGCACTGAAATAAATAGGACATGCTGGAGGGACAGATTCATAACCCAGAGGCTCCCTTCACTCTGGAATAAAATCCCAGTCCAGGTTAGGCAGAGTCCTTCATTGACTCTCTTCAAGAGGAATCTTGATGAGTGGATGGGAGATTGTAGGTTTACCCCGGGTATCACTTCTGTGTCACTGTTAGACAGAGGCACAGTATACTAACCTTGAAAAAGGGCATAGCAAAATAAATTTAAAATGGGTGGCGAAAGCCAAACACATTCTGTCTAGGCTTATAAATGCCCTATGGCAGATAGCCTAGTATGAACCTATGAACCTATGAACCTATGAACCTATGAACAAATTGAGCATGTTGTAAAACAAGTACAAAGTACCATTTAACTGAGCTTTGAGCTCCAAATGTCAGACATTTTGCCCATTTATTCTACCTTATAAGATGTATTATAGTGTTACATATTTTGAAGATGGAATGTTAACAATCACTGTAGCACTTTCTTTAATTATTTTGCTTGTTTGTAATATGGATGATATGGTAATGTCAGAAAGTGAAGAAGCCTCAGATTAAGAATTTAGGGGTAGAAAGCTTTAATAATCTCAGTCATTAAACAATACAGTTGTGTACACTTACCATAAATGTAGATGTTCAAGTGTATTCACTGTTGCAGTCATCACCCATGGGCCATCTACTTTGTCTTGTTTAGGAAACTGGATACACATTAGGCTTTGTCTGGCTGTAAAACATTAATCATATATGCTAAATAGCAATGTTTCATTATACAAAGCTTACTGATACATTGTTTGCAAGTAACAGTTTAACATTATCAATTTTCTTTAATGTTACAGTCATATTCAAAAGGTTGTGAGCAATGGGCTTCTTACACCCTTTTTAAAAGTATCTTGTAGCTGGATTTGCACTCTTAATAGGCTGTATTATTTATCTAAAGTCACTTCCCTTACACCTTGTGCCACTGAGAGTGTTCTTAACAGGTGGAGTTTCTCCTTTCAGCACTGTCTAGAATGCTGAAAAAGGTGTATCGTTGCCAGACTGTTTGTGCTACTTAAGGCAGCCAAAACTACATTTTTCACTTTTTCCTTAGGAAGTGAACTATGAGCAAATGCACCTCAAAATTGAAATCAAAAGATGAAAAGTAAATATTGTGAATAATGACAAAGTGTTCTGTAAACAGGATTCAAGCAATGCTTTGTGTGCCTTATTTGTCTTGATTCACTTCAGGTACACCTTACACCACAGAATTCGACATCTGTCAGATGCATTTACTGAAGTAAGTACTCTCCATGTTGCAGGGGACCAAGAAATAATGTCAAGATTGTTTGAGATACCTAAGGCAGCCTAAACTAAATGTTTCACTCTTTTCCTTAGTTAGTAAACCCCATTTGTGTGCTGCTGCATGGATGCATATTGAAAAGGCATTAGAAAATGAATATATGATATAGAAAAATACAGAAACTGAAGCAAATGCAATGCATGGGTATATGTAATAATGACTAGAGATGTAAGTGCCTTCTTGTGAAACATTCTTCCTTCTCACATCTCCTTGCACTTTGTGGAACACATTATCAGACTTGTAGTTAATGACAAATAACATGAAAGTGGACAGAGAAAAGAAGATATGTTGTTAGCAATAGTAAAAACAGTTGAGTTATAATCAACAAAATGGTATCACAAAATGTGATTAATTATGTATTCCAACAACCCTCTGTAAAAGTATCTTGTACGTGGATTCTTACCATGCAACAGATTTCCTTTATCTATATAGCTAACTGCAATTACACAGACAGAAAAAAAAATTACCTGCCAGGTATTTTTTCCCTGAGTACTACTCAGAGTACTGACAGCCATGCAATGCTGCCAGACTGTTTTGCACTACGAAAGGCAGCCTAAACTATTTTTTCATTTTTTCCATAAAGCCGAGAAAGAGACTTTCATGCTGTCAAGTGTTGCACAAATGATACAAGAAACAAAATAACATAAAATATTTTTGATAAATCCTTTACATGTACATGTTCAACCAAATGGTTTATGTTGCAATAGGGCCCTGCATGGATTTAAGCCTTCAAACAAAGATATTAAAAATAATCATTACACACTAAATCCAAGAGTTGCCACAGACGCATATATTATCAATGTGATAAAGAGTTTAGATGTAATGATAATGTGGCATTGTATCAAGGCATACTGAAAGTGAAACAGAAACAACTTATGAAAATTGTCCTTTTACATTTGATAACAAGGTCTGGATGATTAGGATATTACACACGCCATAGGCATGTGCTCACACAATATTAAACAAAGACAGCAAACACTGAAGGTGTATCCTTTTCATTCAGACTGGTGCCTCCTTTCGTTATCCATGCTTTCATACAAGCAACTCTAATTCTGTTTTATTGTCCTATGCTATCGTTAACGATGCTTATATCACTTCCTTTAGAATGAACATTTTTTTTTACTAAGAGCAAGTTACTGTGGTCATTAAAGCCAGCAACTGGTTGTTAGGACTGTCAGTTTCCTAAAGCACTCAATGTACTTACTGACTTTTTTAATTCTTTTCTCCTTGGCACACCCTTTGTTAGACTTTGAAAGATGATTGTTCCTGCAGTCAGAGTAATTATAAATACCTGCAAGCCATTAACAGGGAACATTTCTCAATGCTTGCCCTTGCATTGTTAGGGCATGTACAAGTAAACTTGTAAGTCCTTATGCCATGTTTACATTCCCTATACTTAGGGTAGTGTTTTGGATTCAGGAAAGCTAATAATTTCATACTACATTTGCATACTGACAGCGCTCACAGAACTGACTCTGCACTATTTAAAGGTAATTATGTAGTTAATATCTTTATATGGTACTGGGGAGAGTGTTTCAAAACACAGAACTCAATACTGCTAGTAAAACAAGACTTTTCGAGATGTATTTATCTTCTACAGTGCTGTATAGTCAAGATATATTGCTGTTTCTTAAGTAATGCATTTAGTTTAACATTAAAAGGTGAAGTACATTGACTGCTGAAAAGCATTTGTGTTACATTAAATTTATTTGCTTTATTCCTTCATTTTGCCATAACCATGTCTGCATTTCTACAATTATGCTACGGAATGCTACTTGCTAAATTTATTATTTAATGTTATTTGTTGTCATGTTTGCACATTATTTTGTAGATGATTGTGTTGTAAGTATGTAGTAAGGTCTGGTGCTTTTATCATTGTTAGCAAGAAAAGAAAATGTGTTCTGTTTGTGTACTTCTACTGGACTGAACTCCAAAGCAGTGGATATGGCAGTTATCACAGTTGGGTGTTACTTTTCTAATGTTACATTTATAATGTTTATTGTTAATGCAGCAATATATAACAAAGTTTAAACCAATGTTATCTCCATTACAGAAGTGCTATAAGACGTGTGCTGATAATTGAGTTTTAAATATACCTGATAGATTTCCTTTTTTGTTGTGTAGGTTGTTGTGGGGGGTGGGGGCCTAACTTGTGTGTAGTCATAGTGAGCACTTAACACATAGAAATTGTTGTGTGCATGTTGGATGCATACAGTCACAGACAATTGAGCTCACAGTCATTATGTCTATTATATATTTAATTTTTGTGTCTGTTTTCTGTTTCATCTCATACAGGGATAAGGCACCCAAGGATACATATGTACCCTGTAAGCCACCATATAGTGATGCAGGAAATGAGGTCAGTATCTAGGCCTTATGTTGCCATGGAGCTTCTCTGATAGGGAGAGGTAGAGATGACCAGTCTGCCTGAGACAGGATAAGACAGCAGGTGGTCAATTATTTTAATGCTACTGTAGGGCATGGGAGAACCTACTGTCAGATAAAACACTGGGCAACTGGCATGATAGCCTCTGCCCACTGTAGGGCCACTGCAGTTGCCTGGGAACAGGTGGCTGTGGGGATGGGGTCCTGGTAATGAACCACTGACTGAAACTGAGGAGTTCCTGTCTACTATCAGAGATCCATATAGCTCAGCAGAGGGCTCTATCAGAATTTGTGATATTGGTGCATACATGGACAACAGACTCAGAGTGTCTCAAGCAACCTTCTAGGTCAGGTAGCAGGTGTCATTCTTATATATATATATATATATATATATATATATATATATATATATATATTAGAGAGATAGCAATAACTATGAGCCAGACTACAATTATACAGAAATAGTGGAGTCTGGTTTGGGTTTGAGGGGACAGCCAATCGTTCATTAAACCTTTTTATGAAAAACTTTTTTTTTTAAACTGCACTTGTGAAGGGAATTTTTTCTTGTTTCATTTGAATTGCAATACTTAGCAGACTTCTTCCCTTCCCATTCCTCACATAAAGATGCTTCTGAGTTGCAGGCTGCCAGCTGACCTGCACATGGAAATCACACATTTGTTTATATGACAATAACCTTTTTTGAAGCTTTAGCATATGCTAAGAAGTATAATATACATTTATTATAATGAAAATATGTGCTAATTTTTATTCTCCCTTTTTCTGTTTGTTGTGTTTATTGTTTGTCATGACAGGTGATACTGAGAGTTGCAATGTGCAACTACTTCCACCTGATGTCAGAGTATCAGTAACCTCTGATGATAATGCTTGTGATGAACAGGCACAGTCTGGCACTGGGTTATGACTCCCACATTCCCTGCCCATATTCTGGACACAGGTAGTATGCCTATGTATATGCAGGACACAGAGACCTTTAATATAGGATAAGTTGAGTTTAACACAGTTTATCAGACTAGTGTGATTACTCCATTTCAGAGCCAGCTGCCTCTTCTGGTAGCCATCATGAGGGCTTGCTGCCACATAGGAAGGCTGGTAGGGGTGGTCCTAGGGGCCTTGCTGTCCACTCTCCTTCTGAAGGTGGTGTATCATTAGGTGCCATCTCTGTGTAGAGTTGTAGTGGAGGTAAAGGCATGTTCCATCTGAGCCTTAGAAAAGATTGTGAGACTTGTAAATTTTGTGCATTCTGACCTGATTGACTCTCTGAACCATGTGGACAACTCCTTTGACAGAATGAATGACACACTGGATTGGGCAGTTTCTGTGATAGAACATCTGTTGTGGGAAGGTGGGAATCCATATGGCTGGAGAGCTGCTACATCTTCTGATGTTAGCAGATGTGGACATGTACGATCCCACTCCTGCAGTTACACTACATTCACTGTTTCATGAGTGACTGCAGTGTCCAGACCCAGACTTGATAGGCCATGGCATCATAGTTCGGAATGTAGTCCTGATGAGAGCTCATCCAGCAAGCATCGCTCACATTCAGATAGCAGCCTGACTTCTAACCAGGGCCATGGAAGCAGCAGTGCAACTCATGGCAGAGGTGGTTCTCATGGTCAGGGGTGATGGCACTGAATTGAGTAGTCTACCATGCATGGTTTCTACCTGTCCAAGATGCCAAGATGTAGTTTGATTGTGTTCATACAGACACACACATACTGAAAATAAAATTCACTTTCCCATACCATTTTGTGCACAATGCAAACACTAATGTTGGCTACTATACATCTGTTGTCACTGGCCCTGAACACTGTATACTCTGAGAAAAACACGTGTTTCTTACTTGCACATAATCACTTCTTTTGTGTCAGCCTTGATCCCCCACCAAACCTTGTGAAAATTATGATGAGCATGCCCTGCTCTTTGCACATGTATTTGTGACTTAGGGTTGCATATAAGTCTGATGTACACAGTGGATAGCTGATGTTTGATTTTTCACAAGACTGCATTTATCAATATGTATTGCATAGTTAAAAATGTTGATTTGTAGTTTCTACTTATTTAAGAATGGATTACTTCTATAATTGTTGAACTGCATCATATTTCATTTAGCATTGTGATTAAAGCATTAGGTAGCATGGAAACATTAGGTACTTCAGACTTGCTTCCTGCTATAGTGGTATAAAACATGGTACAATTGACCCGTTCCATGTTTTATGGAAGGTGGTCATCTGAAATGATTGATGCATACTACTGTTTCTACAACAGAAGTGTATGGTGCAAACATCTTACAGAGGAGTTATTACTGACATAACTATATACCTCAGACCGAAGGCTGCACTTAGGGACATATAAGTATTTGCATATCAGAGTAATCATAACTTTTTTTTGTTGCAGGTTTCACACTTATTTTGTCATTACTAAAGGTAAAAATTATTTCCTTGTGGGTTGTCCCTGTGTGATGCTATCAGAACTCAGCCATTACATGGTTAAGTAAAGGTTGCAGTGTCTGACAGTCTTCAGTTTTCTTATACGTGTGTGTGTGGGATCTTAGGCTTTGACCTAGGTAGTGATTGTGTCTGTTATCTTTTGCCTGTTAGCCAGAGCCACAGCATACCATGCATGCCTCGTTCTGCCAGCATTATTTGCAGCTGGTGGTTCTTCCTCAGACACTTCATCTGTACCTGCTGCTGCTGCTGTTGCTAGCCTTGCCTATGGTCCTTAAAACTGTGGTCCTTCCCCTTGCTGTCCTTGTTGAAGCTGTTTCCTTGGAATTATATTCTGTAGCATGGCACAGACTTTAAGTATTTTGGTACAGGTGCCTGGGTTGTACTGCAATGCACCTCTTTATGTGTCTAGAGAGTGGAACCTTGATTTAAACAAACTAAGCACATGTATGACAATCCTAGTTTGAGCATGGGCCTCATTGTATCCTTGCTCAGTAGTGTTAAATGGGTTTCTTATGGCTGTCAGGAGTCAAGGCTTCAGTGCGTAAACTGCGTCCCCCATTAGATGCTCTTAAGGAATGTCATCCCTAGCTAACCTGGTGTGCAGCTTACAAATATGCCATATATGTGAGTTGTGGAAATTGCTTGTGCTACCTGTGCACATATTGTAGATGGTCCCTTGGGCATTACAGACAACCTGACAGTTTATAGCATGGAAACCTATTCCATTGGTGTACCACATTCCCTGTTCTCTTGGTTGGGCTTTTATTTCTATGTGCGTGCATTCTATGGCCCCAGTACCTCAAGGAAGTGTGGTATTGAAAAGAATTCTGCATAGAATGCCTTGCTCTTTCTTATGATGCTCATGGGAAACAGATATACTCTGTTGCATGTAGTAGCATTGCATTTGAAAAATTATGTAATATTCTTGAGGATGATGCCTGTGCCGCCCCTAATAGTTCCTCTGTGGGTCTCTGGAAAGTACCAGTAGCTACTATATGTAATTGTAAACATACCTTTGTTTCCAGTAGCATGAGTTCTCCAGGATTTTCTTGTGGCCCGAGATGGGGGCACCAGAGGTTGCAAATTTCCTCTGGTGTTTCCAAGTCCACCTTGTATCTCTAAAATATTTATGTTTCATGCATTTCTGTGAATTGGTGCAAAGCTGATAGAGCTCCTGTCTGTGAGCAGAGTTGGATTCTATTCCAAAATGGTAAGGACACTTTTTGCAACTTAATTTGCACTGTGCTGTATTCATACATTTGCTTATTATTAATACAGTTGCTGTATAGTTTCTGTCCTTTGTTGTTCCCACTGTGTTTTTTTTTCTCAGGGTAGCTCAGATGCTAGTTTCAGGTAAGGGTTTGTTGAGCCAGCCCACATCCTAGCTGTTAGGTATTGCCTGAGGTGTATTTTCTCTGCTGTAATTCCAGTACATACTGCATTTCTGTGAATTGATGCAAAGCTGAAAGATCTCCTGGCTGTGAGCAGAGTTGGAATCTATTCTAAACTGATAAGTACACTTTTTCCAACTTAATTTGCACTGTGCTGCATTTATACATGTGCTTATTATTTATACAGTTGCTGTATTGTTTATGTCCTTTGTTGTCTCCGCTGTGTTTTTTTCCTCAGGTTAGCTCAGAAGCTAGTTTCAGGTAGGTGGTTGTTGAGCCAGCCCACATCCTATCTGTTTGTCATTCCCTGAGGTATATTTTTTTCTGTTGTAATTCCAGTACAGATTGCATTCTGTGAATTGATGCAAAGCCAATAGGTCTCCTGGCTGTGAGCAGAGTTGTAATCTATTCTCAACTGATAAGTACTTTTTTGCAACTTAATTTGCCCTGTGCTGTATTTATGCATTTGCTTATTATTTATACAGTTGCCATATTGTTTCTGACCTTTGTTGTTTCCAAAGTTTTTTTTCCTCAGGGTAGCTCAGAAGCTAGTTTCAGGTAGGGGGTTGGTGAGTCAGCCCACATCCTTGCTGTTAGTCATTGCCTGAGGTGTATTTTCTCTTTTGTAATTCCTGTACAGACTGCATTTCTGTGAATTGGTGCAAAGCTGATAGATCTCCTAGCTGTGAGCAGAGTTAGAATCTATTCCAAATTGATAAGTACACTTTTTGCAACTTTATTTGCACTGTGCTGTATCTATACATGTGTTTATTATTTATATTGGTGCTGTATTGTTTCTGTCCTTTGTTGTCTCCACTATGTTTTTTTCCTCAGGGTAGCTAAGAAGCTAGTTTCAGGTAAGGGGTTGTTGAGCCAGCCCACATCCTAGCTGTTAGTCATTGCCTAAGGTGTATTTTCTCTGTTGTAATTCCAGTACAGACTGCATTTCTATGAATTGCTGCAAAGCTGATAGATGCCCTGGCTGTGAACAGAGTTGGAATCTATTCCAAGCTGATAAGTACACTTTTTGCAAACTTATTTTCACTGTGCTGTATTTATACATTTGCTGATTATTTATGCAGTTGCTGTATTGTTTCTGTCCTTTGTTGTCTCCACTGTGTTTTTTTCCTCAGGGTAGCTCAGAAGCTAGTTTTAGGTAGGGGGTTGTTGAGCCAGCTCACATCCTAGCTGTTAGTCATTGCTTGAGGTGTATTTTCTGTGTTGTAATTCCAGTATAGACTGGATTTATGTGAATTGGTGCAAAGCTGATAGATCTCCTGGCTGTGAGCAGAGTTGGAATCTATTCCAAACTGCTAAGTACACTTTTTGCAACTTAATTTGTATGGTGCTATATTTATACATTTGCGTATTATTTATACATTTGCTGTATTGTTTCTGTCCTTTGTTGTCTCCACTATTTTTTTTTCTCAGGGTAGCTCAGAAGCTAGTTTCAGGTAGGGAGTTGTAGAGTCAGCCCACATCCTAGCTGTTAGTCATTGCCTGAGGTGTATTTTCTCTGTTGTAATTCTAGTACAGACTGCATTTCTGTGCATTGGTGTAAAGCTGATAGATCTCCTGGCTGTGAGCAGAGCTGGAATATATTCCAAACTGATAAGTACACTTTTTGTAACTTAATTTGCACTGTGCTGTATTTATACATTTGCTTATTATTTATACATTTGCTGTATTGTTTCTGTCCTTTGTTGTCTCCACTGTGTTTTTTTTTTCTCAGGGTAGCTCAGAAGCTAGTTTCAGGTAGGGGTTGTTGAGGCAGCCCACATCCTAGCTGTTAGTCATTGCTTGAGGTGTATTTTCTCTGTTGTAATTCTAGTACAGACTGCATTTCTGTGCATTGGTGTAAAGCTGATAGATCTCCTGGCTGTGAGCAGAGCTGGAATATATTCCAAACTGATAAGTACACTTTTTGTAACTTAATTTTCACTGTGCTGTATTTATACATTTGCTTATTATTTATACATTTGCTGTATTGTTTCTATCCTTTGTTGTCCCCGCTGTGTTTTTTTTTTCCTCAGGGTAACTCAGAAGCTAGTTTCAGGTAGGGGTTGTTGAGCCAGCCCACATCCTAGCAGCTAGGTATTGCCTGAGGTGTATTTTCTCTGCTGTAATTCCAGTACAGACTGCATTTCTGTGAATTGATGCAAAGCTGATAGATCTCCTGGCTGTGAGCAGAGTTGGAATCTATTCTAAACTGATAAGCACACTTTTTGAAACTTAATTTGCACTGTGCTGTATTTATACATTTGCTTATTATTTATATTGGTGCTGTTTTCCCAACCACTCTCCCTGCTGGTATCTTTTTCTTCTTATACTTGACGACTTTGCAGTTGCCCGCCCTTTCTGTAAATTTCGTCTGGAACATTCCCCCCAGACTAGTGTTATTAGCTCATTTTACCTATTATAGAGAGAACATTTGAGAAGGCCAACCCACTTAGTTTGTTACGCTTGAATTATCTTCTGCTCATCCTTTCTTCCTTTCCAGTTTACTAAAAAAAAACAAACAAAAAAAAAAAAAAACAAAAAACCCTGTGTTCTGAATGAGTGTTCTTCTCAGCTGATAAGTATATGTTTTGTACTTTTTCACTGTTCAGAGTTGAATAAAACAATAATTGAATTCAGTTCAGAATACATTTTGAATAAATTGCATTTATTTAAACTCTATTTGCTTTAATACTGCTACACACTGAAGTGTGCTAGCTTGCACTGAACTAAAGTTGTTTTTAGTGCTGTTTTAGCTGCTTTTCTTTAAAAAAAAACTCTAAGCCTGTTTCCTAACTTTCCTGTAACTAGTGTAGTCCAGATACAGATTTGCTGTATCCAGGACTGTATGTAAGTTTCTGAGCCCCCAAGCCTTTCTGTGTTGGAGTGAAGCCTTTCTTGCTTATCAGTGGTAGTGGTAAGCACGAAGTAGCCTCTCTACCACAAGATGAGTGAGTTCTGGCCCAGAAATTGTAGTTATTGGCCATTTGGGCAGTTTTTCCATCTCTCTCAACCTTCTGATTTAAAAGCCTGCATATGAACTTATTTCCCCCCAATCCTGTAACTAGTCTAGTCCAGATACAGGTTTGCTGTATCCAGGACTGTCTGTAAGCTCCTGAGCCCCCCCAAGCCTTTCTGTGTTGGAGAGAAGCCTGCTAGCTTATCAGTGGAAGTGGTTTAAAAGCCCACATTTGCACTTGTTTCTTTCCTGTAACTAGACTAGTCCAGAGACAGATTCTTAGTTTTAGCACTTGGATTTGCTTATTCGTGCTCAGCACTTGTTCAGAACTTGTAAGCACTAAATAAGCTACAAATTACTACAGCACTCAGCTTTCCTCATTATCTAGAGGAAACAGTTTTTGTACTTTCCTCACTTGCTTAGAGAAAAAAGGCTCTTTTACTCACTTTCCTCACTTATCTAGAGGAAAATATTTTTTTATACCGGCATGTCCAAGGGTCAGCTGCCAGTGTTCTCTCCTGTCTATCTGATGAATCTGGGCATCTTGGGGCAATGTAGCAATTGCCCCATGTACACAGACAACCCTCTCCTCCAACTGCCCAACACTACAACCTGTGAGAGATGCACTTATCTAGCCAAACTGGAGGTAAAACTCTCTCCAACCAAGACTAAACTTGAAAGACAAGAGGAGAAGGTAAACACTTGCACTACACTACACTCATCACATAATCCCACTAAATCCACACCACCACAATCCACACATAGAAACACAAAAACATTCACAGAGGCTCTCAATAATAATCTGCTCAAGCAACAGAGACCTCCAAAGTAGAAATGCAAGCAACCTCCACCCCCCAACACAACCCAAATGACACATAGCCCACAGACTCAGTGTGCCACTCAGCCACAGCCATAAGGAAAAACAATGTACCCAACACACTAGTCATAGGTAACTCTATAGTCAGGCACACTAATGTCCCACTCACCAGGCTAAACAAGGAGAAGGTTACTGTCAGCTGCCTGTCAGGTGCCAGGATCCACCACATAACCGACACACTTGGGTCACTCCACAACCAGTACAAATATGACTCTGTCATTGTCCATGTCGGTGTGAATGACCTGAGATGTACCTCCATGGACTACATTTAAAGAGACATGGAAGCGTTCTCCGATCTTGTAGCCCAGGCAGGTATGACCCTAGGCAACAACAACTGGAACTAGAACTGGAAATTAGATAGCAGCACGACACAGAAACAGCAAACCAGGATCCAACAAACAGGTTTATTTTCTTAACACTCTAGCGCCTCGGCCACTGTAAGCCTTCAAGGAGTAAAATATCAGTAACAGAACACAGTTTATATAATCACACAAATCAATCAATAAAACCATTATTCAATTAAATAATAAAATTAATCAATGCCTATTAGTTAAATCACATTTTTCCAACAGCATTCTGTATTTAAACCTCTAGGCATTAAAGTACCAAATTTTAAAATAAAAACAGTTTCCTGCTTTAAAAGTAATTTACCCACCACTAAATCATCAGACTCCAACTTTGCTACCTGCTGTAAGATAGTAGCTTTTAAACTATCACTGCTTCCATTATGAAATTCACAGAAGTGTTGAGCCAAAGGGCTCTCCATTTTTTTATTTCGTATGTCCCTAAGGTGTTCTAAAAGCCTAACTTTGAACATTCTTTTAGTTTGCCCAATGTAGAACTTGTTGCATCCACATGTAATGGCATAAACCACCCTATTAGTCCTACAGTTATATGAACCACCTGAGCAGAAATGTATGTTATTAATGTTTAAAAAGACTCTATATACAAAAGGGCAAGCCTGACATTTACCACATGGAAACGTCCCTAAACTGGATGGTTGCAATGATATTTTATCCCCTGGTTTAAAAAATTTTGTTCGTACCACCATATCTTTGATACTTTTACCTTTTTTGTAAGAAAAAATTAATTTTTTCATTTTTAAATTTCTTAATTCATCAAAATTATCTAAAAACTCCCAAAAATGTGATATCTTAGATTTTATCATATCACTACATACATTATATGTGGACACTACAAATAAATTATCCACCAAATCACATTCTCTATTTACTATATACCTATTAATATTCTTTTTCTTATTGTATTTATCATATCTTATATTTATAATTTTTTCTATATCAGCCTCCACTAATTTATTATCATAGTTTCTTTTCAGAAACATATTTTTGGTTGCTTGAATTTCCTTAAAAAACACCTCATCATTGTGACACAACCTAGAAATTCTTAAAAATTCACCATATGGCAATGCTTTAATAATGTGTGCAGGATGACAACTATTCGCTTGCAAAAAATCATGTGGGTCCCCAAATTTCCTATATAGACTTGTTATTATTGGTAAACCATCAATACCCTGTAGATTAACATCTAAAAAATTAACTGACTGTCCATATTGTATCCCATCAAAACTAATATTAAATCTATTTCTTTGGATTTCTTGTACAAAATTCTGTATATGATCATATCCACCTTCACACAAAAATACCAAATCGTCTATGTATCTATAATACATTTTCACATATTTTTTTACAAATGCATTTCTATAGATACATTCTTTCTCCACCAAGCCCATAAATATATTTGCATACATTGGAGCGAATGGAGCACCCATTGCTGTTCCTTGTTTCTGTTGAAAGATTGAATTTTCAAAATAGAAATAATTATTTTCTAAACAGAATTGTACAAGATCCAGTATGTAATGTGTGAATGGCAAATCTCCCATACTATTAAACAAAGCTTCTAAGCCAAATTTATGTTGGATGTTTGTATAAAGACTCTTAACGTCTAAAGTAATCCAAAACATATTCTTATTCCAAATGACTGATTTGATTTTTTCCAAAAGATCAAAAGAATCTTTAATATAAGAGGGAAGACAAACAGCTTCTTTTAATAATACTTTGTGTAACACAACACCTAGATTGTGTAAAAAATATTTCCTCGCAGACACAATGGGTCTGCCTGGTGGTTTATCAAAATTCTTGTGTAATTTGGGGAGACACTGTGTTTTTTTCATGGAAAGACATGGAAGCGTTCTCCGATCTTGTAGCCCAGGCAGGTATGACCCTAGCCCTGAGTAGCATTCTGCCATTGCCCAGAATGATACCACAGTACAAGGACAAAATAATTGAATTTAACAATTGGGTGTCATTCTAAGGGGGTCCAGTATCTGTATGCCTGGGATGACATGGTCGACAGACCATGATGCTTTGCCAGAGATGGTCTGCACCTGTCTCCCCTTGCATTCCGGATACTGGCTAAGGCTCTTGCTGCAGCTATAGTGCCTTTTTAGGAAAGGTTTAAATGACAAATTCACCACCATAACAGGAACAGGCAAGCAAAAACTGAGGGTAATACTACTCAATGCTAGAAGTCTAAATCTCAAAATGCACTCACTCAAGGCACTCCTTAAAATGGAGAACATCCATATCTATGCAGTGACTGAGACCTGATTCAAGGCTCCAGACAGCACCACTGCAGTACCAGGCTATAACTCATACCACACTTTTTGGCCATGTAACCTGGACCGGAACACCAAAGGAGGAGGTGTGCCCATATTCATTAAGGATATCCCCACCTTCAGGATAGTTGCTTAGCAAAATGCATCGAGGTTATCAAGTGCAACTAACTCTGGGCAAAACTGCAATCCAAATTGGAGCTTGCTACAGATCCCCCACCATGACCCAGGATTCCCACTCCTCTTTTTTTCATATACTGGAAAATATTAGGGTTCAACCAAATATAATGGGTAATTTCAGCTACCCCACCATTAACTGGGGAAACTACTCATTTACCAACTCCTTCAGTCAACGCTTTCTGGAATTTGTAAATTCCAATGCCCTGGATCAACTTATCCACACCCCCACCAGGGGCAACAGTATCCTAGACCTAGTCATTACCAACATGAGTGACTGGTATTCCAGACCTGAAGTTAACTCCTTGTTAGTCCGATCTGACCATAAGCTAATCACCCAAGATATCCACATCCCGCCCCCGCCCCCAATTAAGGAAACCACAGTAAAAAATTTCTCCAAAGCCAACTTAATGCTTCTTAAAACAGAAGTGGTGAACTTCATGACACCCATACAGAAGGACACAAATACACTCTATACAAGTGCATGGATCATGCTATCCCAAGCAGAACCAAGTCACTATCCTCCAAAACTGAAGCTAATCTGGGGGTCCCCTGCCATAAACAAACTGTACAACAGAAGGAAGAAATTGTTGCAAAATAGAGTAAAATCCCATGAGTGGAGGAGCTCCCTGGTCAACCTCAGTAAGAAGCTGAGATCTCTTATAAGAGTCTCCATAGCTAGCTACAAAAACAAAATCACCACTGATTCTAAGGACAACCACAAAGCATTCTATAGCTATGTCAAAATTCTCAATGGCAACACCCAGATCTCCTCTGAGTTAGAGCACAACTGCACAAAAATTACAGAACCAACTGATACTGCCAATATTCTGGCATATCGGTTCACTGCTAACTTTACCCCACTCTCACCCCCTAAAATGCCCATATCTATACAGGAAGAATGCAGAGTCCCTGTGATCACAACTACACTGGTAAAAGCTGCACTCTCTAAAACCAGAAACACAGCATCCATGGGACTGGACAACATCCCATGCTGCATTTTACATGAACTTCAGAACGAACTGGCTCCCCACCTAAGCACCATGCTCAGTCATAGCCTCACATCAGGCTTTTTGCCCACTGAATGGTGCACAGCAACAGTTATCCAACTCCACAAAGGGGGAGCCACCACTGATACCGGGAACTTCTAGCCCTATTAGCCTGATGAGCCTGGTCTGCAAGGCCATGGAACATATCATCATGGAACTCATAAACAAAGACATTGACAACCTCCAAACTCTGGACTCTACCCAATTTGGGTTTGTGAAAGGCAGATCATGCCTCCTGAACCTTTTCAACTTTTTTGAGGTAGTCACCAAAGCCGTAGATGAGGGTAAGATGGTTCACACAGCCTATCTTGACCTCACCAAGGCTTTTGACACCATCCCCCATTTTGGAATTATAGCTAAACTCACTAAACTAGGTATAAATCCCAATGTCACAAGATGGGTTGCCAACTGGCTCACCAAAAGAACCCACACTGTAAAAGTTGCAGACTCCAAATCTGACTTCAAACCAGTGACAAGTGGAGTACCACAGGTTTCAGTCCTGGGACCTCTCCTGCTTGATATCGTCTTCTCTGAAGTATAGGCTAACACAGAAGGCCTCTGGCTAATGACGTTCACAGATGACTGCAAACTAGGAGCCATAGTAGAGTCCCCAAATGATGTGGTCATCCTACAAAAGGGAGTCACAGAGACAGATGCCTGGTGTCAGAGCCATGGCCTCAAGCTCAATGCCAAAAAGTGCATTTTCATCCACTTTGGTAAAACTCTGTACCCATGAACTACCACATAGGCAGCAGTCTACTTAACACCGAATGTGTGATAAGAGACCTTGGGACCCAGGTGGACAGTAGTCTCTCCTTTGATAGTCACATCACCAGAGTAGTCAGGAAGTCCTTCTATGTAACACACCTCATCACAAAAGGGTTCTCATCCAGGAAAAAAGAGGTAATTGTTCCCCTCTACTCGACACTCATTGGACCCATTATAGAGTACAATGGCCCTTTTGGAATGTACCTCACAAGACATCTGCAGCAGTTGAAAGGCCACAGAAGTACCTCACAAAGAGGATTACTGGCCTCAAACAGATGCCCTACACTGACCATCTCAAAAAACTCCAGCTTTACTCCGTAGCATATCACCTGCTCTGAGGTGATCTCTGCCTAACATATAAAGCTATGTCAAACCCAGAGCTGCTGGACATGCTACACCTAATGAAATCCCAGTCCCTCCAAGCTGCATGCTCTAGGGACCAAAACCTTGTCACCACAATAAACAGGACATGCTGGAGGGATAGATTCCTGTCCCAGAGACTTCCCATACTCTGGAACAAGCTACTCATCTATGTCAAGCAAAGTTCCTCATTAGCACTCTTCAAGAAAAATCTTGATGAATGGATGGGAAATAGGAAATACACCCCAGGGATCACTTCTGTGGCTCTGCTCGACAGTGGCACAGGAAAATAACTTTCTTGGGTGGCATAAGCCAGGGAACCTTGTTGGCTAGGATTACTTAGGCCCTTGGGCCAATAGCCTGGTACCTACCTATGAACCTATGAACCTATGACAAGTCAAGCATATTATAAACACCCTTCTTCTTCTTGTCCATGGTGTGGTAACAGCAATAGAAGCACCCTGCCTGTTGCACATATAGCATAATAATAGCAACTGCATCCACTAACATATTTTGTTTACTAAGCATGATTGTGCCTGTATTACAAAGAGTTTTGGAGTACAATGCCAAAACCTGCAGTGACTGTAATAATTAATTTATAGCTTCCAAAATAGCTCTACCATGTTGATTTCTTTAATTAGAATGTGCTTCAGCTCATTATGTTTTCATTAGCATATTCTGCTGTTTGTCTGTATTTGGCATCTGTACATGTCCTGTAGAGCAGCTTAATGCATTACAAATTGCAGGATATTAATGAATTTGGCCCACAGACA
>NC_056737.1:1762288322-1762293322 GCF_019279795.1 Protopterus annectens | reverse complement strand
TCTAACCTCTTGGCTAATTTCCGTTAGCCAGCTAACCTATTCAGAGTGTTATTAAGGGGTTTATGCCCAGTTCTGTAAATTTGTTGCAATGCCTGAGTGGGGTATTGTATCAAATGCTCTAGCCAGATCTAGGTAGGCGGTATGCACCACTTCCCCCTCACCCATTGCCTTAGTGCCCTTTTCAAAGATGTTCACTAGGTTCTGTAAGCATGACCTTCCTTTGACAAAGCTAAACTGGGATGGATCCAGTGTCTAGAGGTCTCCAGTGTCCTTATTTATAATTTCCATGATAATTCTTTCCATGGCTTTGCAAGTAAGACTAGTCACATTAATGGGTTTAAGACTATAGTTAAATAATGACTCCAGGGATCCTGGTAAGTTGTATTTTAGACTGTTCAAGAGCCATCCTGAGATGTTATGAGGGCCCATTGAGGCTTTTTTTCCTGGTTTTAGTGAGTGCAGCTAGTACAGCTCCCCTAGTTATAGTCGCATGGATTTTGTTTGAGGGTATTTCTTGGGAGATGGTTGTGGTGATAGGAGGGGGTAAATTTGGAACTGAATTTTTCCACTAACAGTTTTGCTGTATTGCCAAGCTCAGTGAATGTTGCACCATTAACAACTAAATCATCACATTGTTGTGTGCTGCCCTTGATGTTTGACAGAGCTGAAGAAGGCCTTATGGTTATCTTTAACCTGGGAAGCTATCTTAACTTCAAAATTGGCTTTGTTTGACTTAATTAGCCAATTTAATTGCCTATTTAGTTTGAGCTTTTTATCTAATGGGAGTAACCTGATTTTTACCATAACTGTTTTCCTTTTGTTGAATATCCTGTTTAATTTGGGATACCTCCAGGATGGTTTGTTTATGGGTTTAGTTCTGTGCTTACTTCTGCTAGGTTCAGTAGGCTCTGTGCAGCCCTTAACATGGTTGTACAGAGTTTCTGAGAGAAATTAAGTGTTGGCTGCTGTGTTCTCCGGTTTGGAGGTGCATTGAATTTTGACAAACCATCACTTAATGAAAGGTAGTTTACCTTGAAATAGTGCCTAACTATTAATGGTTTTATGGGATTAAAAATTTGATTTTGATTTCAAAGGAGATAGCTTTATGGTCAGACCTTACCAGGGAAGATGAGACATTGGTGGGGATGCAGCATCTTCTCATTTTTGTGTGTATGAGGTCCAGTATGTTGGAATCTGTAATGCAAGTGTTCACTATTTGGTCAAGGGTGCTTGTATTTACAAAGTCTAAGAATCTCTGTGCCTGTAGATTTGAAGTTGTGTAGGATTCCCAGTCTATAGAAAGGTAGTTAGTCTCCCATGAGTAGGATGTTATGTTGGATGGTAAGTGTTCCCACTAGGTCCAGGTATGCATTGTGAGCTTCTTGGGACATGGTGGGAGACCTATAACTGGCTAGGATACAATGCAGTGATCTGCACATGGAGGAACTCCAGCCCAGCATCTTGTCTGACCAAAGTAGAGGTGTGCTTCTTAATGTTATATATTGATTCACCTATACCTTTAGCCCTTGGCTGTGCAGCTGCTGGTCTAAAAGTGAGGAAGGCACTGAAACCTTACACATCTTGGCTACTCTCTACCACTTTAAACCACATCTCGGTAACTGCACAGGTGTATATATTGCTGAATGTGAGGACAGTTTGGAGAGAATGCATTTTTTTTTATTCAGAATGATGGTATTGAGCAGAAGGAACAGATGCAGACCCTCCTTTGCAAAGCAGTGTGGTCTGTTAGCCATGTCCTCTCAAACTGGCAAATATTGGACCCCTTCAAATGACACCAAAAGACAACCAATTGTTAAAGCTAATCATCTTTTGTTCATATTGTGGCATCATCCTCGGTGGTAATATATTGCTAAATGCTAGGCTCATACCTGCCCAAGAAACATAGTCTAGAGTTCCATAATGTCTCTCTTCATATAGTCCAGGGAGATACATCTCAGGTCATTTACTGCTACATGGAGTAAGATGGTATTGTACTGGTACGTGTGGTATAATGATTTCAGTGTGTGCTTGATTTAGCAAATCCTCGTTCCAGATAAGCAACTAACTATATGTTTTAAAACGAAGTCCCCTATGACAAGAGTCCTGGAAAGTGTTCTTGCTTGCCTTAGAGGCTCAGTGTTTGGGGCCACATTGAGTGTGACTGTATGTGTGGTATTATGTGCTCCATTTTTAGAGTCCCTTTGGGCTGGCTAAGGCATAACTTTAGATGGTATAGGCGATATTTGTTGTTTAAGAACATTGCTTTTAAGTGCTTCAGCATGCATTAGTCTATGTGTGTGCTATTTTAGGTGGGTGTTGTGTGTATGGTTTTTACAACCTCATGTGCGCTTGGATGTAAGAGTTAGCCTCCAATGTCATTGTGTAAGTACACCTCTCGCATATTGTGTCTGTTTCTTTAAGGATTATGTGGGTGTCAGTAAACATAAGACAAATGCTACATTGTCTCAGGATGCCCATATACACCAAGCTGACTACAGAGAAGTTAGGAGACTGCATATCAATTCTCTGCAGTCCTCATATTGGTGAGCTATAAGGGAGTGGTCTATTGACGTTAGAAGGTTATTGAACTGAGGGTGCTTGGTTGGTGCAGACTAACAAGGGTGCTTTATTGGGACAGATTATGCTAAACAGTACTAAATTATATTGACTTTAATGCTTACACAGTACTAAGGGTGTTTTATTGAGACAGATTATGTTAAATAGTACTAACGTCTTTCAACTTTAATGTATACATAATACAGAATTCTACAAACTCTATAGGTATTGCCACTTGATGCCCAACTAACTGCTTTATGCTTGTCCATATATTTCCATAGGAAAATTTTGTTTTCTAGGATGGATTTATGGAAAACAGTGGGTGGGGTGACTACTTAAATAGCTTATACAACAGACAATAGCAATAAAAGAGGGGAGGGTGGGACTTTAGAAATCGGATTGCTATAAGGGCAGAGGCCAGACGCACAGCCCCAAGGAAGAAGCAGGCTAGCTAGAGAAAGATCAAGTCAAATAAACCCACTTGGTGAGGGGTTGGACAGACACAAAGGACAGGGGGACAGATAGGCACTGCAATGGAAGTTCTCTGAGCTGCAGGTTAGAATTTCAGAACCTTTTGCTTAATGTCTCAGTGGGGGGGGGGTCGGACAGACACAAAGAATAGGGAAACAGAAAGGCACTAGAATGCAACTTTAATCAGGTAAATGATAAGCAGAATATGTAGGAACAAAACTGGAATATCAACAACTTTAAAAGCACTGAAGTACAAATCCCAAAGCGGAAAAGAAACAATACTCTCACTATTGAATTGAACTACAATTTAATGCACTAAACTATGCAGAACATTTTCAGTAACACTGTTTATGGAAATACAGTAAAAATGACTAAATAAGACTCAAATCTGGCAGTAGTCCACAGTTCTGCCACAACTGTGAATGAAACTTCAAGACTAAGGTCCAGCAGAGTTAAAAATGCAAATAGCTAGCTTTTACAAGTAATTCTACTTCTGGAGATAAAACAACTGCAAATTAAGTTACACGATTAATGTCCAGGAACAAACTAAATTATACAAACAAACATGGAAAAAACAAATAAAGAACAAAGAAATATCACCACATAGGTCACTGTAAGTTCACCTTAAATGAAAATAAAGTTTTTTTCCTCTTTACTTTCTGTTAAAAGCTTTGTTAATAAAACAAGTATTACATCAACATGCTATTTCTGAGTAATAAGGTGTATAACAGTGTAATGTTTGGGATTACCAAATCACTGTATTTCTTGATGAATTATCAAACAATAAATATCTTACTTAATGATGGGGCAAAAATATGAGGGAAAATCAAGTACATATAACAAAAGTTTGGATTGGTGAAAGGTGTGAACCTGGTGTCTGAGAGCAACATACAAGCAAATACTTTACAGTAAAAGGAAATGCACACATATAAAGAGTGAAGTAAATAAGAATAAAAATAAATTATAGTGTATATAGTTAGTACATTCATAGGTAAGTATTAACACTAATTAATACTTTGACAGTTGAGAAATTAGAGAATTATGATTGAGTCTTCAGTCATAAACATGTTATTATGTTTGAGACATGGATGTTAAGAAATTCACCTCTAGAGCAAAGCTCATGATGTTATTCTTTGCATCCATGACAAAACACATAAATCTGGTTTTGATTGGAGACATGATCATAACTTTTTGTAGAACATGGAGCTTTATCTGTGCCTTATACTATCAGAAGCAAATGTAGGAATGCAATGTGCTTTAGTAACTTTCAAAGTGTTTGAAAACTGGTAAAGCACTTAGTGCTGTCAGATAGACAAAAGACAGAAATAAATTGCCCTTTAGAACAAACAGCTTTAAAAGCTGTTAGACAGTTACATGATTCATTCTGCCACACTTTTGGTTTGTAAATATTCCAGAGCAAAACATCTAATAGTTTCAGAAAGTGTTTTACCATCTTTTGCTGTTCTTTACTGACTGGTATTGTCATCTTTTAGTCCCTAGCATGAGCCCAGATGCTAACAATAATTATCAAACATTTTCATCACACTTAAGTACAGTTAAGATCAGCTCTTTTTCTAGGAATGTCTTTAACTAGTTTATCTTTTTCATGATTTCAGAGTGCAGTTGTAATGCTCCATGCAATGTGTATGAGTTTATACAGTGCTTACAAATTAGATGAAGACATTTAGTTTTTGGTGCAATAAGCATGCAGTATACAGTTAGTTGAGGCAAAAATTATGTAAGGATAAGCTGCTCATTTTTAATCAATGTCATGATAGCAAGTGTATATGGCTTTGTTACAGAGATGTTTGAATGTTAATTGAAAAGCACCCAGTGTTTAATGATTTTTAACTTCATTAGGGATGTAAGTCCAAGTGGCAGGGCTCAACCTGAAGAGGACTATTTTCTCTTTCAGCAGTTTTGAAATGTGGTTGACCTTGGGTACAGTGTTCTTCTTTACCATTTCTTGAGGC
>NC_056737.1:1762240145-1762287822 GCF_019279795.1 Protopterus annectens | reverse complement strand
TTTTATATAAAATATAATAATATAATCAAAAATAACTAAGATCACCACTAGAAATGGAATGAAAATCATTCTTAATCTAATAGGTAAATATAGGTCTGTTAGATTATCACTCATACCTTTAGCAATCAGAAACAACTGAGCTCCATAAGCTAAGTTATTGCATCGAGAATATTTTAGAAAAAAAGAACAAAAATCGGAATTCTAAGATATTCTGGTTAGCAGAAATACTGCCTTTAGTAATATAATCAACAATTTTTACTCTAAAGAGATCTGGTATATGATTACTTATATGGAATTCTTAGATCATAAGATGTATTTACATTTGGATGATAAGTTTGATATTAATCAAATGGGAATATATTTTTTTTAATATTGACAATGATTAAATTGTGTTAAAGAATGTATTCCTTCTTCTAACTATTATAATTCAATGTAGCATTTATATGATGTCCAATTTTCTATGATGATATTTAGATAATCATTGAATATAATCACCTCTAATTATCAATTAGCATATTATGTAATTTTGTTGTATATTAATATGCATCTAGATATTATAAGGCTATAACATGTGAGAGTTTATTTTAATGTATTTTAAATATTTAGACTTATTCTGATATAAACAAACAGCATGAAACATTATAAATTTATAAAACTTCAGGTGTATCCAGTTTTTTAGTTTATTTATCAATCTTTGTAAAAGAAATAATAACGATTAACAGTTTTATCATATATAAATTCTACTATTTGATACTAATAACAAGTGTCTTACAGTTGCTGAAAGAAGTCACAGGTAACTTGTGAGGTTCTCTATGCTTGATAGGCATAGGATTTTGAGAAAGATTATTCAGTATGAAGTATGCAAATTATGTGGTTTTCAAGTAATAATGTAGTTTGTGAATAATGATTACAAACCTTAAATTCAACAAATCTATTAAATTAAAATTAATTCATCTATTATACAGATGCATGTGACCATCTTGTTTCATTTTGGTGTTTTTTTAATTTGTATTTATCAGATGTCATTATAATGTATTTGATTAATCTTCTGTTCTGCTGTCTGTCCATAGTATTATTTGTATCCATTCTGAAAGGTGTTTAACAAACAAATACATCTTCTGTCAAATTCTATATCTATATCAGTTAATTAGTATGCAAAGGCATTCTCAAGATATTAAATATAATGTTTTAAGAATTTCAAGTTTCCTCCCTCTACCAAGTGTTGAGTGTTTGAGTAAGTGGTTACAGTTAAATCAAAAACTGCTTGTTTCAGGTTATAACGTATTTACATTTTATACTGCATTACCATTTTTAAAATGTAATGTTTATGTTAACATCCTTGCATATTTCATTTATGTTGCTGTGTCAGATAAACAGAGCATTATTTCTAATGTTATTTCCATAACTGCTAAACATTACCAAAATGAATTTCCATATATTAGATATTAAATCTGTTCCGTTACCCTGAATCACGTCATTCAATTCAAATTGCATAAAGGAGTTATCATAACACCATCTTGTCATGTACAGTATGAATACAGTTTAACAATTAGAAGGTTTAGAGAATATTACACTAAGGAGTACAGTATGAATACAGTTTAAGAAATAAAAGGTTTAGAGAATATTACACTAAGGATACAGTATGAATACAGTTTAACAATTAAAAGGTTTAGAGAATATTACACTGAGTACAGTTTGAATGCAGTTTAACAATTAAAAGGTTCAGAGAATATTACACTGAGTACAGTATGTATACAGTTTAACAATTAAAAAAGTATAGAGAATATTACACTAAGGAATACAGTATAAATACAGTTTAACAATTAAAAAGTTTAGAGAATAGTGCACTAAGGAGTACAGTATGAATACAGTTTAACAATTAAAAGGTTTAGAGACGATTACTCTAAGGAGTACTGTATTAATGCATTTTAACAATTGAAAGGTTTAGGGAATAATACACTAAGCAGTACAGTATGAATACAGTTTAACAATTAATAGGTTTAGGCTTAGTTGTGGAACTCAAGTCATAAGGGAAGGTTGGACAAGAGGTCACTTGAATTTTGGAGTTAGTTTTGCAGATAATGCCAATATTATGCTGGTTAAACTGTTCTTTAAAGTCTGTAAGCCTGCTGGAGAAGGAGTTAACTTGGGGAGATGGTTGTTCGAAGAATTAATGGGACTTGTTTAGACTACACACTTGTACATTTCAGGGTTTAAGCCCTACTAAGAAGATATATTAATTTCTTAAGGTTCCTGCCCCTAATCACTATAACCTTGGGAGTCCCAAGTTGTTACCCTGAAGCCAGGAAGAACATTAACCGTGGTGCGAACGCACAAGCTGGTTCCTAACATCAGTCCCAAGATATTATAAGGGTAAAACTCAATACCCTTCTAATATTAGTGTCTTACCTCATGGAAAGTGCTCACGGGCAGGCAACAGTACAGTAATTAAACCCAGTCGGTAGCCTTAGACTGGACAGATAACCCCTAGGCAGTCGGTTACTAAATTCAGCTTGTGTGTAGCTAAACTTTTACATGTTAAGTTACCTAGTACCTAGTAATCTGGCCTTGCAAACATTAACTGTGGGCTTCTACACCTACCTGTAGTACAAGCTCCGGATTGGTGTATCCCGGCTCACTGCTCGCCGGGCTGCGGCTCAGCCCACCTGCCCCTAATCCCACCCGCCCTGCTATCTCTACATTTATCAGTACAAAAGACACACCCCCTTAGCTCTGAGCCAATCAAGCCTCCCCACCAACTTAATATATCTCCTCCTACAACACCTGATATTAGCACATCTATGTAACCACTTCTAGGACCCACCTATCCTATTAGTTAATCCATCCATATACTATGGGAGAAGTAAAGAAACTTATTATCCCACTCTTACTTCCACTTTTTATTATCCCTTACTACTTATCCATCTATGAAAACCAAAACCTCAAGGGATTTCACTACCCTAAGGGACAAACTTCTAATCTTAGAAATGCTCTCTCCAAAGAAACCTCCCTACTACCCCACAAGAATTCTAAGAACTAATGGCATATTTATCACACAATCTTACCTTAAGGCAACAAGCACTAAACATGGACAAAAAATATTTTATAAACTGCTAAGACTCTTAGACCACCTGAAGAAATCTATTACTAAAGATGGAGATATACACCCGAACCCAGGCCCATCTACTTACCCAGTCTCTGTCCCACCAACAGCAGTCCAAAGATCAGCCAGCTCTCTTCTTATCTTCCATCTTAATCTAAGAAGCTTAAATAATAAGGTTCACAATCTACATGCTCTGATAGCCATGCATCTCCCTGACATCATGTGTCTATCAGAAACATGGCTCAAACCAGCCACAAAAGATGAAGAAATTCTTCCATCCAGATACAATGTCTTAAGGGTTGATCGGGAAAAAAAAAGAGGTGGTGGAATAGCTGTTATGTATAGAATTTCCCTTAATATCATCATGAATCCTATACAACCGCCTAATGTTGCTAATGCAGAGTTAATTGCCCTAAAACTTTGCATAAATAATGTAAAAGGTATCAATCTTATTGTAATCTATATTCCGCCAGGGAGCAACTTAGAAACGTTGGAGTCAACACTAAACTGGTTAGCTTCTAACTACCCTCAGGAAACCATTGTCTTAGGGGACGTTAATATTGATTGGACCAAATGTTCCACTGAGACCAATCCCATGCCCATAAATTTATATGGTTTTTCACAAAACATTGTCTCCCCAACAAGAATTGGTAATACCAACCAAAAGGAGAGCATAAATGACTGGATTCTTACAAATAATGGGACACATAAATATACTACAGGGACCCTCCCTAATGACCTTAGCGACCACCTCATCACATTCATAATTAAACACAAATTCACCAACTTAAACCTTCCCATATATAGACTTGTTAGAAATAAAAAGAAATTTGTTCCAGCTCTATTCTTAACAGAACTTAAATCCTGTAACTGGTCCAAGCTAAAAACTCTGCCTCTTGAAGAGAGTGTGGCATTCTTTAATGACACATTCCTCAACATTCTGGACTCTCATGCACCTAACCGACATATCAGAACCAAGACACGGATAGCACCCTGGCTAACTACAGAAACCAAATCTAAAATTAAACTTAGAGATAAGGCCTGGGGCAAATGGCGAGTAACTAAGACACATCAGGATCGCATCAAGTTCCAGCAGCTCAGAAATGAAACGAAAAGAGACAGTACCCTGGACAAAAAAAACTATTTTTGTCATCTCCAAGATAAACACCAGAATAATCCAAAGAAGTTCTGGGCAGGCTTAAATCTCCTCCATTCAGGGAAATTGTCTACACCCACCCCAGAGAAACTTATTTGTAAAAATCCAGGAGAAGTAGCAAATACCTTTAACTCCTTCTTCACAGAGACCATTCAGTCTCTAGCCAATCAACTAACTTCTTCCCCCTTACTTGCTGTCCCTGAGGAATCATCCTTCTCCTTTACTCTTCAGCCAACACCCACCTCTTACATTAAAGCCTTACTGAAGAAACTCAAACCAACCACTCTCTCTGCCGATCGACTCCCAGCTGAATACCTGCAAATAGCAGCAGACGTTATAGCCTACTCCATCTCAATTCTTATTAACCGAACAATAACAGAGGCCACCATCCCGGCCATATGGAAAATATCCTATGTCATTCCACTTCACAAGGGTGGCTCCTCCACTGAACCATCTAATTATAGACCCATAGCAATTTTGTCTCCAATAGCCAAAATTATGGAAAGATGCGTTCATAAACAGTTACTTCACTATCTAAACCTAAATAATCTTTTGTCCCATACTCAACACGGTTTCAGACCCCACCATAGTACGACCACGCTCTACTTTTACTGAGGACTCAGTAAATAAAACCGTAACAGCAAAAAAATAACTTCTGCACTCTTTCTTGATCTGTCAAAAGCTTTTGACATGGTCAATCACGAGATTCTGCTCCACACCCTAGAAACCTTACACCTTGATAATCCAGCTCTCAGCTGGTTCAAGGCTTACCTCTCTGGCAGACAATAAGCAGTCCAATGGCAAAATAAGCTATCTGACCTGCTGCCTAATACCATAGGAGTCCCTCAGGGCTCCATACTAGGTCCCCTCTTCTTCTCTGTATTCATAAATGAACTCCACACTGTTATTCCTAAAGCCACCTGTATCCAATATGCAGATGACTCCACCCTGATATGCTCTGCAGTCTCTCTCTCTGATCTACAAGTAGTCACCCAACACTCCTTTACTGCAGTAGAAAAATGGCTCGCAGCGCGGAAACTCATCCTAAATCCAAAAAAAAAACAAATTACTAATAATTCTTCCCTCCTCAGGGCCTCCACCAGTTCAACTTTCTCCACTATCTAATAACAATACCTTCTTCATCCAATCTACAAATGGTACCAAAATTGAGCCTGATACCACCACCAAACTGTTAGGGGTCACTATTGATAATAAGCTTAGATTTGACAACCATATCAGTCAAACCATAAAAACAGTAAATAAGAAACTCGGATCCTTGTATAGAATCAAAAACTTCCTAACCCCTACTGCCAAACTCATTATTGCACGCACACATCTCATCTCTACCTTACTGTATGTCTCTCCTGTCCTTTCCTTCCTCAATAAAAATGAGATCAAGAAACTCTCTGTTGCCTATAATCACATTGCCAGATTTGTATTATGTGCTCCCCATAGAACTCATCATTGTCATAATCTAAGGAAACTTGACTGGCTTGAGCTACCCAATCTTCTCAAAATGAACCAACTCACTGAAGCACTTAAAATAATCAAACAACCTGAAAAAACCCCTTCACTGAGCGAAATACTGATTCCTTACTCCAATCTTAGCTGTCTTCGCTCCTCAAATAGATTTCTGGTTCAAACCATCAAAGCCAACAACTTGGGTGGTGAAGCTCTCTTTGCCAATTCCATAGGGAAGGTTTGGAATTCCCTCCCTAACAACCTAAGACTTTCCACCTCCCTTTGTCAATGCAAAATAATCTTAAGCTATATTTTAAGTCTCATTGGCTTTGCCCATGTATTAACCCTGATTAACTCTCCTTGACCCATATTATACCCACTCCTCTGTACCTACTAGATCCTACTCTTCCTGTTCAAAGTCTCAAATAATTATCAACCAACGTCCTTTAGATCCTACCTCCTCTGGTTTCTATAGAAATCAAGCTCCTCTCTGCTTTACTGCATACTATAACTGTAAGGATCCTGTAACAACTTATAGAAATATTATTGCATTTTGAATTGTATCTAATTCACTCTGCTGATAAATGTATCTAAAATATTGTCCCTGTAACTGTATATTTTCTGTATGTATCTGTATGTAATTAATGTTTATTTTTTACTCTGTGGAGCTTTTCTCCCCGGGCCTCCGCTGAAAATGGACATGCATCCAGTCGGACTTTCCCGGTCAACAAATGTAAAATAAATAAAAAAAAAAAAAAAAAAAATTAGAGAATATTACACTAAGGATACAGTATGAATACAGTTTTTACAATTAAAAGGTTTACAGTATATTACACTGAGTACACTATGAAAACAGTTTAACAATTAAAAGGTTCAGAGAATATTACACCAAGGAGTACAGTATGAATACAGTTTAACAATTAAAAGGTTTAGAGAATAATACACTAAGTAGTACAGTAAGAATACAGTTTAACAATTAAAAAAGTTTAGAGAATATTACACTAAGGAGTACAGTATGAATACAGTTTAATAGAGAATATTACACTAAGGAGTACAGTATGAGTTCAGTTTAACAAATAAAAGGTTTAGAGAATATTACACTAAGTAGTACAGTATGAATACAGTTTAACTATTAAAACTATTTGTTTACACTCCCGGTCAACAAATTTAAATAAATAAAATAAATAAATAAATATATAAAAGGTTAAGAGAATATTACCCTGAGTACAGTATGAATACAGTTTAACAATTAAAAGGTTTAGGGAATATTACACTGAGTACAGCATGAATATAGTTTAACAAGTAAAAGGTTTAGAGAATATTACACTAAGGAGTACAGTATGAATACAGTTTAACAATTAAAAGGTTTAGAGAATATTACACTAAGGAGTACAGTATGAATACAGTTTAACAATTGAAAGGTTTAGAGAATATTACACTAAGGAGTACACTATGAATACAGTTTAATAAATAAAATGTTTAAAGAATATTACACTAAGGAGCACAGTATGAATACAGTTTAACAATTAAAAGCTTAAAAGAATATTACACTAAGGAGTACAGTATGCATACAGTTTAACAATTAAAAGGTTTAGAGGATATTACACCAAGGAGTACAGTATGAATACAGTTTAACAATTAAAAGGTTTAGAGAATATTACACTAAGGAGTACAGTATGAATACAGTTTCACAATACACTAAGGAGTACAGTATGAATACAGTTTAACAATTAAAAGGTTTAGAGAATATTACACTGAGTACAGTATGAATACAGTTTAAAAATTAAAAAGTTTAGAGAATATTACACTGAGTACAGTTTGAATACAGTTTAACAATTAAAAGGTTCAGAGAATATTACACTAAGGAGTACAGTATGAATACAGTTTAACAATTAAAAAGTTTAGAGAATAATGCACTAAGTAGTACAGTATGTATACAGTTTAACAATTAAAAAGTTTAGAGAATATTACACTAAGGAGTACAGTATGAATACAGTTTAACAATTATGAGGTTTAGAGATTATTACATTAAGGAATACAGTATGAATACAGTTTAACTATTAAAAAGTTTAGAGAATAATGCAGTAAGGAGTACAGTATGAATTCAGTTTAACAATTAAAAGGTTTAGAGAATATTACACTAAGGAGTACAGTATGAATGCAGTTTAACAATTAAATGTTTAAAGCATATTACACTAAGGAGTACTGTATGAATACAGTTTAACAATTAAAAAGTTTAGAAAATATTACACTAAGGAGTACAGTATGAATACAGTTTAACAATTAAAAGGTTTAGAGAATATTACACTAAGGAGTACAGTATGAATACAGTTTAACAATTAAAAGGTTTAGAGAATATTACACTAAAGAGTACAGTATGAATGCAGTTTAACAATTAAAAGGTTTAGAGAATATTACACTAAGGATACAGTATGACTACATTTTAACAATTAAAAGGTTTAGAGAATATTACACTAAGAAGTACAGTATGAATACAGTTTAACAATTAAAAGGTTGAGGGAATATTACACTAAGGAGTACAGTATGAATACCGTTTAACAATATAAAGGTTTAGAGCATATTACACTATGGATACAGTATCAATACAGTTTAGCAATTAAAAGGTTTAGAGTATATTACACTGAGTACACTATGAATACAGTTTAACAATTAAAAGGTTCAGAGAATATTACACTAAGGAGTACAGTATGAATACAGTTTAACAATTAAATGGTTTAGAGAATAATACACTAAGTAGTACAGTAAGAATATTCTTTTTCCATAAGATTGTTACTCCTTTTGACTTTGATTTATAGGAGGATTGAGCTAAGATCGTATATTCCTTGGGGTTCCATGTATATTTATCATTTATTTTGAAATGCGTTTCTTGAAGAAAGACTACTTGCGCTTTCTTCAGTTTTAAATATTTCAGGAAATTTGATCTTTTGTTTGGATTATTTAAGCCGTTGGCATTTAAAGATAGTAAAGTCAAATCCATATCAAATGATTATTGGTAAAATAGGATTTTATTATTATTATTATAGCTTTTAATCAGTTTCCTCTGATAACTATAAAAATGATGTTTGTGTGTATGTTTTTAAGAAAAATTGTTGGTCTTATTTCTTTTATGAATGCAAATTAAGTAGTTTTTGATCAGGCTTAAGAAGTTTTTTGTATAATAATATAATCAAAATAACTAAGATCCCTACTAGACATGGAATGAAAATCATTCTTAATCTAATAGGTAAATATAGGTCTGTTAGATTATCACTCATACCTTTAGCAATCAGAAACAACTGAGCTCCATAAGCTGAGTTATTGCATGGAGAATATTTTAGAAAAAAAGAACAAAAATCGGAATTCTAAGATATTCTGGTTAGCAGAAATACTGTCTAGTAATATAATCAGCAATTTTTACTCTAAAAAGATCTGGTATATGATTACTTATATGGAATTCTTAGATCATAAGATGTATTTACATTTGGATGGTAAGTTTGATATTAATCAAATGGGAATATCATTATTTTTTTGAATATTGACAATGATGATTAAATTGTGTTAGAGAATGTATTCCTTCTTCTAACTATTATAATTCAATGTAGCATTTATATGATGTCCTATTTTCTATGATGATATTTAGATAATCATTGAATATAATCACCTCTAATTATCAATTAGCATATTATGTAATTTTGTTGTATATTAATATGCATCTGGATCTTATAAGGCTATAACATGTGAGAGTTTATTTTAATGTATTTTAAATAGTCAGACTTATTGTGATATAAACAAACACCATGAAACATTATAAATTTATAAAACTTCAGGTGTATCCAGTTTGTTAGTATATTTATCAATCTTTGTAAAAGAAATAATAACTATTAACAGTTTTATCATATATAAATTCTACTATTTGATACTAATAACAAGTGTCTTACAGTTGCTGAAAGAAGTCACAGGTAACTTGTGAGGTTCTCTATGCTTGATAGGCATAGGATTTTGAGAAAGATTATTCAGTATGAAGTATGCAAACTGTGTGGTTTTCAAGTAATAACGTAGTTTGTGAATAATGATTACAAACCTTAAATTCAACAAATCTATTAAATTAAAATTAATTCATCTATTATACAGATGTATGTGACTATCTTGTCTCATTTTGGTGTTTTTTTAATTTGTATTTATCAGATGTCATTATAATGTATTTGATTAATCTTCTATTCTGCTGTCTGTCCATAGTATTATTTGTATCCATTCTGAAAGGTGTTTAACAAACAAACCAATCTACTGTCAAATTCTATATCTATATCAGTTAATTAGTATGCAAAGGCATGTCTCAAGATATTAAATATAATGTTTAAAGAATTTCAAGTTTCCTCCCTCTACCAAGTGTTGAGTGTTTGAGTAAGTGGTTACAGTTAAATCAAAAACTGCTTGTTTCAGGTTATAACTTATTTACATTTTATATTGCATTACCATTTTTAAAATGTAATGTTTATGTTAACATCCTTGCATATTTCATTTCTATTGCTGTGCCAGATAAACAGAGCATTATTTCCAATGTTATTTCCATAACTGCCAAACATTACCAAAATGAATATCCATATATTAGATATTAAATCTGTTCCATTACCCTGAATCACGCCATTCAATCCAAATTGCATCAAGGAGTTATCATAACATCATCTTGTCATGTACAGTATGAATACAGTTTAACAATTAGAAGGTTTAGAGAATATTACACTAAGGAGTACAGTATGAATACAGTTTAAGAAATAAAAGGTTTAGAGAATATTACACTAAGGATACAGTATGAATACAGTTTAACAATTAAAATGTAATGTTTATGTTAAAATCCTTGTGTATTTAATTTCTATTGCTGTGTCAGATAAACAGAGCATTATTTCCAATGTTATTTCCATAACTGCCAAACATTACCAAAATGAATATCCATATATTAGATATTAAATCTGTTCCATTACCCTGAATCACATCATCCAATCCAAATTGCATCAAGGAGTTATCATAACATCATATTGTCATGTCAGTGTTGTTTGTTAAATTTCAATAAATACATATACACATGCACAGATATACATACATGTGTATATATATATATATATATATATATATATATATATATATATATATATATATACGTATATATATGTATAGATATATATATATATATATATATATATTCCCTGCCCCCCGTAGAGGTGGTTACTGACTTGAAACTGTAGTTTTATTTTCCCTTTTGGGTCTATTCCTGATTCTTTCCAGCCCCTGCTAGCAAGCACGCTTTAACGTGCTTTAGCGATGAAGCTTTAGCCTTGAGTTGCCACTAGAGCAGCATCGGGCAGCGGTTAAACAAGGTTAAACTCTTTCTGGCTCCAGAAAGTCTGTTCTTCAATTTTTCCCTAGAACTGCTCTGTTAGGAACCTAAACAGTTTACACCTACACTAAAAAGTGCAGCACTTGTTCCAAATAGCTTTTTTCTCAAAAGCTCAGCACTTGTCTTATAAGCATATCCCTTGTCTTATAAGCATTCTCTTTGCAGGTCAAGCACTCCTATATTATACAAATCTCTCATTAGCAAAACCCCCAGGAGTGCCCACTTCCCTGCTAAGCCCACTACTTTTCTGTCTCATACCAACTCATAATTCTTTCTAGCATGTCGAAGGGTCAGATGCTGGCGTCCTCTCCTGCCCATTTGGTGAATCTGGGAATTCTGAGACAATGTTACAATTGCCTCATGTACACGGACAACCATCTCCTCCTCCCATGTAACACTAACACTTGTGAGAGATGCAGCTATTTAGCCAGACTGGAGGCTGAGCTCTCTCAACTCAGGACTGGCAAGACCAGGCAGGAGGAGAAGGCAACTACACACACCACAATACCAGTCTCACATTACTCAACCACACCACTGAATCAAACACATAAACACACTAAGACATACTCGGAGGCTCTGAGTAAAAATTTACCTAAACAGCAGAGGCCTCCAAAGCAGACACCCAAGCAACTGCAAACTCAATAACCACACAAACAACACATAAACAATAAAATCAGTGTGCAAAGCAGTCACTGCCCTTAAGGCCAAATACAACACCAAACATACTTGTCATAGGTGACTCCATAGTCAGACACACTGACGTCCCGCTCACCAGACTGAGTAAGGAGAAGGTCACAGTAAGCTGCCTGTCGGGCGCTAGAATCCACCACATAACACAAACACTCAGGTCTCTCAACAGCAGGTACAAGTACAACTCAGTCATTGTCCACGCTGGTGTCAACGACCTGAGACGTACCTCCTTGGACTACATGAAAAGAGACATTGAGGAGCTCTCTGATTATGTAGCCTTGAGCAGAATCCTACCTTCACCTAGAATGATGCCACAATACAGTGATAAGATGATCAGCTTTAATAATTGGCTTAAATTCTGGTGTCATTCAAAGGGGATCCAATGTCTGTCTGCCTGGGATGACATGCTGGACAAGCCACGCTGCTTCGCAAGGGATGGCTTGCACCTGTCACCCCTAGGCTTCGGATATTGGCAAAGGCTCTTGCCACCCCATAGTGCCTTTTTAGGCAAGGCTCAAATTCTAAACCTACCACCCTAGAACACAAAAGTTAAAAACTAAGGGTAATGCTGCTCAATGCCAGAAGTCTCAATCTCAAGATGCACGCGAGGCCCTTCTCAGTATGGAGAACATCGATGTCTGTGCTGTGACAGAAACCTGGTTCAAGGCTCCTGAGAGCACCCCAGCACTAGCAGGTTTCACCTCATATCATGCCCGGCCCCAAAATCCGGACAACACCAAGAAAGGAGGGGTGTCCATATTCATAAAGGACACCCACACCTCAAGGTTGGTGGCAACGCACGATGCATCGGAGACCATCCAGGTGCAATTAACCATAGGCAAGACTGCTCTGCAATTTGTAGCATGTTACAGGCCACCCTCTCAAACTCAGGAACCTCACATGGCCTTCCTGAAAACAATGGAGGGATAAATGTATCTCCAAACACCATCATACTAGGTGACTTCAACTACCCTAATATAGACTGGGAACACTACTCAAGCCCAAACACTCTAGCCCAAAGGTTCCTGGAGTTCATAAACTCAAATGCCATGGAACAACTAGTCACCATCCCCACAAGAGGAGAAAACATACTTGATCTCATCATCATGAACATGGGATCACAATGTTCAACATCGGAAGTATACCTCACTGGTGAGATCAGATCATAAACTAATCTCGCTGAAGGTCCTCATCCCCCACCTGAAACAAAAAGACCACAGTGAAAACTTCAAAAGCCGACTTCACACTTCTAAAAACTAGTGTGGTCTCCTTTAAGGCCCCTGAGCCAGTGGTAAACATTACTCAAACCGCTGAATCACTTACAAATGCCTTCTACCAGCACCTACAGGACTGCATGGATCAGGCAATTCCAAACAAAACTAAGACTCTTTGTACCAAAGGCAAGCATCCAGTCTGGTGGACCCCAGCCATAAACAAGCTCTACAACAAAAGGAGGAAGCTACTACAAGATAGAGCAAAATCCTTGAAAGGTAAGACACCTTTGATCATTATAAGTAAAAACTAAGAGCTCTCATAAAATCATCCAAGGCAAATTTTGAGAGAAAAATCGCCAAGGATTCAAAAGACAATCATAAGGCCTTCTTTAGCTATGTTAGAAACCTAGGAGGAAACTCCCAGATATGCTCAGAATTAGTTCAAAATGATGTGAAGATTACTGAACCTACACACATTGCCAACATACTGGCTGACAGGTTCAGTGCAAACTTCTCGCCCTCCTCCAAAAGGAGAGATATCTATACCAGAGGATTGTAGCCCCCAAACATCTCCAACGCCCAGGTGAGAACTGCTCTCTCCAAAGCAAAACACAGCATCCATGGAACCGGATGGTGTCCCCGGCTCTGTGCTCCATGAACTCAATGAGGAATTAAACCCGCAGTTAGGACAGCTGTTTAATCTTAGCCTCACCTCAGGATCGCCCACGCATCCAAGGAGTGGCGCGGCGGCGACTGCGGTCCCACTTCACAAGGGCGGTGCCTCGACCGACCCTGGAAATTACCGTCCCATTAGCTTGACAAGCCTTATCTGCAAAGCCATAGAGAGGATCATAATGGAACTCATAAATAAAGACATAGGGAACTTGCAGACTTTGGATCCAACCCAGTTTGGCTTTGTCAAAGGCAGATCATGCCTTTTAAACTTGGTTGACTTTTTCGAGACAGTCACCAAGGCCATTGATGAGGGAAAGGCAGTCCATACAGCCTACCTTGACCTGGCAAAGGCCTTCGACACAATACCCCACTCAGGTATCATCAAAAACTCATCAGCTTGAATGTAAACCCATACATCACAAGATGGGTTGCAAACTGGCTAAGTGACAGAACCCACAGGGTCAGAGTTGCTGGAGCCATGTCAGACTCAAAGCCTGTCACAAGTAGTGTCCCACAGGGCTCAGTCCTGGGTCCACTCTTGTTCGGCATCTACTTTTCTGAAGTACAAGCAAACACAGGAGGGTTATGGCTGACCAAGTTTGCAGATGACTGCAAACTGGGCCATAGTCGAAAACACATCTGACACAGATATCCTTCAGAAGGGCCTCACAGAAATGGATAACTGGTGCCAGAGCCATGGCCTAAAGTTAAATGCCAAGAAATGCATAGTCATACCCTTGGAAAAACAAGGTTACCCCTAGCTACCATATAGGTGGCAAGCCAGTGAGCACAGAAGAAGTCACCAGGGATCTGGGGACCCAGGTTGACAGTAGCCTTTCGCTTGACACTCATGTTGCTAAAGTAGTTAGGAAAACCTTCTACATTGCCCACCTGATCATGAAGGGATTCACATCTAGATCAAGGAGGTCATCGCCCTGTACTCATCACTCATTAGACCTATGATTGAGTACAATGCCCCATTCGAATGTATCTGACCAGACACCTGCAGCAGCTGGAAAGGCCCCAAAAGTTCCTCACCAAAAGGATAAAGGGTCTCAAAATATGTCTTATGCTGCCCGACTGAAAGAACTCCAGCTCTATTCAGTTTCATACCGCTTGCTCAGAGGTGACCTGTGCCTGACATATAAGGGCATGTCAAACCCTGATTTGATGAATATGCTTCACCTCAAAAAATCTAGATCCCTCAGAACCACACGGGCGGGAGACTTAAACCTTGACACGGTTATTAATAGATCATGCTGGAGGGACAGATTCATCACCCAGAGACTCCTATGCTGTGGAACAAAATCCCGGTACATGTGAGGCAGAGCACCTGGCCTTGTTCAAGAGGAATCTTGACCAATGGATGGGGATCGTAGATATACCCCAGGGATTACTTCAGTGTCACTGCTTGACAGAGGCACAGCAAAATAATAGGCATAGTTCTATTCAAACTAAAGGGGTGGCGAAAGCCAAATAACTATGGGCTAGGCTTATAAATGCCCTTGGGCAGATAGCCTAGTATGAACCTATGAACCTATGAACCTATATATATATATCTACACCCACACACTTAATTGCGTGTCTATGTGTAGACATGCACCTTCTCATATATTCACACACACACAAAGACAAACATATAGATTTGTATGTATGCATGCTTGTACAAGCGTGTTTTTTTTGTGCATGTGTGTGACTACCACGACATCAAAAATGTATGAAGCAACATAACCATCACTGCATATCATGAAGTGATTCATGGCCACTGTAAAAACTGCACATCAACAGGAAAAAAATGATCTTTCTATATGCAAAGGAAAGGTTTCTACTACAGAAATTAATAACAGGATGAGTATCACTTGAATGTGATGGCCTTCATGTTATCTCCTTATTTGTTCAAAGTCATTTAAATAGTGTTGCTTATTATGTGACATAGCTATCATAAAAACACTGAGTGTCTCTGATAATTATCAATAGAGTGTTTACAACTTGTATATCAGATAAAACATCCATGCATGTATTCAATAGATAAACAGACTTGTTATGTAGGATTTTCCATTAAGTCCTCATTTATATAAGACCTCCATATTTAAAATCCAAAACCTCTCTTTACTGTCACATATAATGTTTTGATATATATATTTATATGTGGTGTAACCATGTCAATGACTAATGGAATACATTTGTCTTATAATGCTCATTTATATACTTGTACAATGGAATAAGGAGTCCCTTACTTGTAATATATTTTATGTGTGGTCAGACTCTCTACTTAAAAATGCAAGTAAGCTTCACCACTTAAAATAAGCTACATATTTCTCCCTTTAATTTTTTATTTTCTTTCCCTTCCCCTATTCCCATTTCAAATTTAATGTAGCTTATATAATCCACTCTGCATGACACTTTATTTTGAAGCATTGCAGCAAAATAAAACAGCAGCACCATAACAAGAGAATACAGCTATAGAAATAATGATTCCCATCTTAGAAGAGTAGAAATTGCATTATATGACATTCCATAGTACTATGTTGTTAGTATTATTTCTTGATCATGCATAATTGTTCTACCTATTTTCCTCTAAGGGAATTTTACCATAATTTCTTTAATTTTATTGCATTGTTAAACTCATAGAGTGTAGCATTTTCTGGAACCCTTTTCCTTGTCTTCATAGTCCCTTTAGATGCTGTGCACTATTACTTAATGAGTACTTGTAGGAATTTTCCATACTTTACAAGAGAATACACAGCACTGGAAAGCAAAAATGTAAATCTATCAAGAGTCTACTATATTAAGTGTGTTATTTGAAGTTGTTGTGTAAAAAGTAACAGAAAAAGAAAACTACACGTTTAATGCATAGAGTAGCAACCACTATGAATAATACTGAGATGTGAGGAAAATAAAAAGTATGATCTGGATTATATAATTCTTTATATTATTACACTGAACATTTCTTATACAATTTGTTTTATATATGTGCAAATTATAAAAAGAAATCAGCATATTGAAAAGTCCTATTACATTTTCCAGGTTTATATGTGTTTACTAGTTTAACTGCCAGATCTCAGAAATGTTGCGGTGTAATTGTCATGTACCATCCTTGTCAGCTATTTGTTTGTGGGGAACAAAGTTGTAGCCATGTAGTTTTGGATTTATATGCCATCTTTCAGAATGTGACTCTCACCAACCCCTGATAATGTTTCATGAAATATTTACTTGTAAAACATGAAAGAGTGATACTTATATATATATTTTTTAAGTCCAATGTCTCTTAATACACAAAATATATTCTCTTTCAAGGGGGGTGATGCGAGGTTACCTCTTCAGTTCTTTTTGATGATTTACTGCCAAGACTCACCTCAGCTGCATCACATAGTCATTAAAGATTTAACGTCATTGTTTTTTCATTACCATGGGATCCTGCATGATAGCCAATTTTATCAGGCAATTACTGAAAGGCTGCTTGGAGTGTGCATGAGGCACTTCAAATGTCAAAAGCATCACTTCAAACACTACCAGATCAATCTTTTCCCTCCTTTTTGCAATATGCACAATTTATGGGAAAAAAAAACCTAACAACAAGAGAGTTAACTGTATTTATTACTGGCGGCCAACTTAAGCCATCCAACAAATCAACCAACATGTCAGTGTTCCTCTCACTTCAATAAATCCAACAACACAGCACTACTAATCCACACCACATTATCCCAGACTAGTCAGCAGACACAATCACACCCAACTCTACAAACAGGACACACCACAATGCTTCTGCACAACCCATGAACCAAAGATTATCATCACCAGCAACATCATCCCTCACAAGGCCGACAAACAATACACAATCCACAGGCACCGCACCAGACCAACCATGCCACCAGAGACAACACATGCATGACAGACCTGCCACCACAGCAACAACCATGCATGAAACATCAATCCAAATCCACAAGCAGGAATATCAACACCCACCAATCAAGAAAGCATACAAGGCAGTTTATCCCCCAATTTTTTCCCTTTAAGTTTAAGAAAGCAACAGCTGAACGGACTTGCATGTATGACAGCACCCATCCACCAAACCAGCAGACATCATAGTTAATAACTGAATTAAAGCAATAAGCGAAGAGACAAAAAGGGGATAGTTCTGCTCATTAAAAATAAGCATGTATGTCTGCATATTAAACTGAAAATACTATTAAGAGATATGCGGTTCCATTTTATTTCAGGAAAGCTAATTACCTCAGTTTGACTTACCTGTCTGTGTGAAAATACTTGAGACTTCAATCTTTTAAAGTTAGTCATCAAAGCTGCTATTAGTTTAATAAATGACTTTTTGTTTTAGGAGAAATACAAAAGATGCATTCTCTTTTTAAGACAGCAACTCTAATTAGTTTTTTTTCATAGTTTTAGAGATTTATTTGTAGCAACTGTTTTGGCAACAGTCTTTTGTTTTTTTTTTTTTTTTTCCTTTCTTACATCAGTCCAATCACTTGTTTCTTTTATTCTCTTAAGTGAAGGTGATAGCCAGTCCATGTGCTCTGGAATAGAGACCACATTGTTGTTTTTAGTAAATGAAGAAGCTTCTTCTAAGTCATTAAAGGTTCTCATCTCATTGGCAAACAGGATTTTTTCTTGGCTGGAAAGGCAAGCTGTGCCTTGATATAGTTTTGTTTTAATAGTTTTATTATTGGCCAAACTTTTTTTCTTTGTTCTATTATTTTGGTGGAATAATCATTATCAAACCATATTAGATGCTGGTTATATTTTAAGAGTGATTTCCTCCAGGCAGATTTTAAAATTAGTTCCTTGTCCAAATATGAGAGATATTTTATGAATATTGACCTAGGAGGAGTATTTGTTGAGGTAGAGGCAGGTTTTCCCAGTGCTGTGTGCGCTCTTTCAATTCCAAAGGAGAGACCTTCTTTTAAGTCTAAAATATTAGGAATCCAGATTGTTAGAAATGAAATAATGTCCTCACCTTCAGTGTGTTCCAGTAGTCCAAAGATCTTTATGTTGTTTCTCCTTTCCCTGTTTTCTAATTCATCTACTTTGTTAAGCAGCCAAGCATTTTGTTTAAGAAAAAATTGTTTTATGCTTCTTCTCCTTTGAGTCTCCCTTCAATGTCATTTAGAGAAGTCTCTACTTTGGTTATTTTTGTCTGATGTTGTAGTAATTCATTGAGAGTATCAGTCTGTTTTTGACAGTTCAAATTAAGGTTTTTTAAATCCTCTTTAAAGCCATCTATCTTGAAAGACAGTTCCTATAGTAGTTGTCATCAAGTGTAACTCTTTCTTTAAAGCTGTGTCAGAATGAGAATTCCTTGAGTTGCTCATTTTCAGTGATGGAATATATCTCCAAGTTTCTTGACAAGAAAATTTGGATATAAATCTACCAAAATTAATATTTATATAGTTTAGTTGTTTATCTGTAAGTGTTTAATATTTTTTTCTTAAAAATAGTACATTTCCCTATTTTATTTTACTAGATTATGGAGCTCTGACATCTTGCTACTTTCAGCTGGCTATTCAGGCTCCACCCCCCTATTTTTTTTCTTTTTAATACACAAAGTCATCTATCCATATCTCATTAATTTTCTTCTTAGCTTATCAGTGTTGTAATTTGTCATTTATTTCCTTAATTGCATCTGTTAGCTGGGACAGAACACTGATCTGCATGGACCATTCTCGCACTCATCCTGAGAGCACTCTTTAATTAAGTGACGTTCAGAAATACCCACAGGACTAATACAGACTGAGAGACTCAAACCTTGTGCAACAGTAAGTAGCCTGCTGACTACTCACAGCCTTTAACCCTTGCAGGGTCTTGTTTCTTTCCTAGCAATGCTTTAAAGACAGACTACACACAAGGTTATACTAAGTTCTCAGTATTCAGTGCTGTAATTTCTGAGTTTAAATATGTGAAAAGTGGTTTAAATTAGAAAAATCAGCTTTGCTTATTTAATTTAAAATATTATTTTCATATTTAAATATAACTCACACCTCCAGAAAATTGCTGTATAGCCTGGCATCCCTCAATAATTTATCACTCCATTAAATGAGATCTGTCTGGTGTGAGTGAGTTTAAAGAAATACATACATACATATATAAATAAATACACACACACACACACACACACACACACACACACACACACACAAAAAAAAAAAAAAAAAAACAGCCAAACTAGAGTTTTCCTTCTCTAATACATTAAACCTCCTGCAATGGAGGCCCATGTGATATATGAAAATGACTGATTCAGGACATTCTATGTTTCAGCTATATGGCTTCTGAATACCCATGACATTATAGTTTTTACTTTTTAAGTCTTTATGGGTACATTCTGGCCAATAAACCAAACCCCACTAGCTGTGGACATGCATGTTTTGGACTTTTAATAACCTCATCAGCAGAGCATAAGTGGATCGGTCATTGTATATCATTAAGGGATCATTTGCATACATCCCATGTGCATGCATATTGTAATGTTTGCATACAACTTCATTGTGAGATGTTTTCCTTTATGTCATTTTGTAATAACTATCTGGAACTTTTCTCCTTGGGTCTCCACTGAAAACAGGCCACTGGCTCAGTTAGACTAACCCAGTTAACAACTGACAGGTAAATAAAATAAATAACTAAATAAATAAATAAATAAAAAGGTCTAAGGTACTACATAGTGAAATCTCTAGCTTCGCTAGGTTTCTCCTGCAGTTTTTACTGAATGGTTTATCTACTTGGCCTTTTTACCCTCTGGTTTAGATGGGGATATTTTACAGTCACATTATCCTTTATGAACATCAGGCTTGATTTGAAGCTTTGTGCTTCCAAAATATAGCCAAAAATCAGCCAGGAATTGAGCCAGATAATCTTTTGCTGTGAGATGATAATGTTATCCATTGCACCACTGTTCCATCCTGTATCTCTTCTGATTTTTTTGCTACCCTGATTATCCTGGACTTTTTTTAAATCTCTGCACTGTATCATTCTCTTCATTTATTTTTTACAGCTGTTTTGCTTGACAACTGGGTTTACTTTTCCATTTTTATTTTGCTTGCTCTGGCACTTTTCTACCTGTCCATTGCTAGAAAGGTTTTGTTTTCCATAAAAGTTCTGCTTCTTTCTTGAAAAGTTTCATATCTTCATGTTCCTTTCTAATGAACTTTCCACTTTCTGGTGTTAATGAAATTGGTGTTCTTCTGCAGAAAGCTGACCCTAGAGAAGTAAAGTAGATTTTAAAAGGAAGGTGAAGGCAAGGTGAATAGAAGCATAACCTTCCAACCACGGTGCCTTTAGAAATTTCTTTAAGACAAAATGCTCCTATGTGATACATTGTCAAGCTTCAAATCCTCACCAAACTCAGTTAACTTCACTGAATAAGCAGAAATGTATATCATTACACTATACCAGCAAGTAAACAGCTATATAGATGCAGCTGTACCCCAAAGGAATAAGTGCAGAGAAACCCTAGAAACAAACCCACATGGTGGAACCATAATGTCAACAAGCTTTATAAAAAAAAAGTAAGAAGACTAATTCCCCGAAATTTAAAAAAGTTAGAGTCCCTGACACTGAAATAAATCAATAAATCAAGAGCTTAATAAACTCTTAAGACCTGGGTCTGGCATACAAGGCATCCTTCAACCCATTACACTGTGGACTTCCTGTATATCAGCAACTCAAGGAACATCACAAATATTCAATCTAGAGTTTTAAATCTCATCTGCAACATCACCAGAATGGTTTGGAATTACAGGCATATTCTAAAGATGATATCTATACTCTGAAACTGACTCCCCATGCACATGAAACAAAGTTCATACCTGTCCATATTCAAGATCAACTTGGATCTATGGATGAAGAACAGAAAATATACCCTGGGACTGCCCCTGTACTACTAATGGACAACAGCAGCTCTTAAATGGTTATTCCATGCATGGGTCACCTGAAGTTATTTATGCTATGATTCCCATTAATTCTCTTTAGGGGTAATATGTAATAATTGACTATGGGTTGGTTAAGGTGAGCCTCTAACCAAATGGTATAGATTAATTCGGACACAAAAAGAGACATTGGCTAGACCTGAAATGGCCTACAAGGGAAATTAGCTTAATCCTTACCTATGAATCTATGATCCCATAAGGCTGCAGGTAATGTGAAGTATAACTCTAATAATATGAGAGTTTTCTGCTCTAATGAGACATTCTGTGGTGTTGATAGACAAAAAAAAAAAAAAAAAAAAACAAGTTCCATGCAAGTATAATCACCAGGTGCTCAGCTCACTGTAAAATCCAACAACCACCAATTCAAGACAGCACTCTTTCTTCCTTGAAATAATTGTATTTATGTTCACATACTGGTTTTGGCTGCATAAACCATCATTAGTGTTGATAGACAACCAACATATTTTCATATACTATGTGTCAAAAAAAATACTGAGAGGAAAAAACATATAGAAACTCATGACAATATTCTGTATTTATTGTCCAGATTTTTTTGTGTTGTTATGTTCCTTTTTGAGGTGGTCATTATACCAATATAGGAATGACCATAATGACAAATGTAAGATCCAAGTGGATTGGTAATGCCACATGTGATGAGATTCCTAAATTCAAACCATATGCAGTTTAAAAATATATATTTCTTAAAATGCTCACAGGCATGTTTACTTACTTGAATGATTGTATCCAAACTGTAATGTTCTGGGTGGATTTCCTTCCTTCACAATATCTATAAGCTGGTGTATCCTTAATGCGTCTGCCAACTCACTTGACTAAATCAATGTCAAGTTTTAAACTGTGACATCTCTGTTTAAGAAAGTTTATTAGGGCTGTTGATCACAGTCTTGTTTTAAAGTTCTGCATTGGTTAGCATTGCTGTCTCGCTTTGCTTAAATCTCCAGTCTGATTTCTGTATGGAGTACTTTTTGTGTTGACTCTGCAGGCTGTTTGTGATGTTACAGTTATCTTGATTTGGGTCCCTGGCTTCCTTACTCATCAAGAAGATCTGCCAATAGTAAACTGGCAATTCTCTGAGTTGCTTTAAGGATGTGTGACTGATTTTATATAGGTATCCTGTGATGGGCTAGAGTCATATACCACAGTGGTTCTCTGCCTTAAACCTATTTCCTGCTGGGGAAAGCCATATCTCTCTGTGACTGAGAAAAAGGGTAAATCAAGCAGCAGAGAATGAATAAACTGATTAATCAATTAGTTGTTTAACACTTTAACTGTGTCAGTCTCGCATGGCTTCTGTTTCAGTTTAATATCGCACATCCCTTGGGATATTTCAACATGCTGAAACACTACATGCTTTACAATTATGCCCCATTCCCATTAGTATTAGTTGTACAGTTAATCTGAGTACCAAACTTTCAAAAGTCTACACACAGCAGTTCATTCCATGCTTCTAATTATCCAAAGACATGGTTCATTTTCTTTCACATTTTAGGATCCCAGCCCTACATCCTGATAGCATGAGAAACTAGGGATCCACATGTCTACATGTAAAATATTTAGGTATTCCACTGCCTTCTTACAATGTTTGGTTACACATATTCTTAAGACTTGCATAAAATGTGTTGCTCATTGATTTAAAAAGCACATATGTCATTCTTCCTGTTTATAGAAATGTGATTTTTAAAACTAATTATCTTTCAGATTTTTAGTTAAGTAAATAATGTTTTAAAACTGTTTAATTATTTTAAAGGTCCTTAGCCATTTAAAGAATATATGAATATTAAAATGCATATATGTAAAATATTCTCATTGTAATTATCCAAAAATATTCCCTCTTAGAAAGGCCAAAAATAAGTTTATATATGATAGGTGAAATATGATTAATGCATTACTTTGCATGAATTTGTTCAGACACTTGCTCCAAACTGAAAGACAATGATGCTTCAGTTCTGGATAAAGCCAGGAATGTTGAGGGAACAAAGGCTCAAAATCAGGGAGAATTTTGAAACATTACTGTAATTCACTTACAAGTTTATAGAATGACGTGTTATAAATGAAAATGTATTTTCTGAACATTAAGAAGTATGAAACTCATTCTGTCTGACATTATTGACTCTAATCCTAAGAAATTTACCAAACAAGCATTGAAATTGATTTATTTGTGTTACATTGAATATTAACTGAACTGGAAGTTTTGACTCTGTTTTGTCAGTTAGTGCTTGCTAGATTTTTATTGCTGTTAGTAATTGCAGGTGGGGATAGTCTCATTCATTGATAGCCTGTCACTGGATATTTAAGTGCTACATTTAGGAATACTTTCTGCTTAAAACCTCAGCTTTGGCCGGCTAAGATATAACTGTATTCAACTGGACGTATAAGAGAATTTAAGTCCCTTTTATCTGCACATTTTTCAAATAATACAGCATTTAAATTTATTTATTTGTGTTACATTGAATATTAACTGAACTGGAAGTTTTGACTCTGTTTTGTCTGTTAGTGCTTGCTAGTTTTTTTATTGATGTTAGTAATTGCAGGTGGGGGTAGTCTCATTCATTGATAGCCTATCACTGCCTATTTAAGTGGTACATTTAGGAATATTTTCTGCTTAAAACTTCAACTTTGGCCGGCTAAGATCTAGCTGTATTCAACTGGACGTATAAGAGAATTTAAGTACCTTTTATCTGCACATTTTTCAAATAATACGGCATTTAAATTGATTTATTTGTGTTACATTGGATATAAACTGAACTGGAAGTTTTGACTCTGTTTTGTCAGTTAGTGCTTGCTAGATTTTTATTGCTGTTAGTAATTGCAGGCGGGGGTAGTCTCATTCATTGATAGCCTGTCACTGCCTATTTAAGTGGTACATTTAGGAATATTTTCTGCTTAGAAACCTCATCTTTGGCCGGCTAAGATCTAGCTGTATTCAACTGGATGTATAAGAGAATTTAAGTACCTTTTATCTGCACATTTTTCAAATAATACAGCATTTAAATTGATTTACTTGTGTTACATTGAATATTAACTGAACTGGAAGTTTTGACTCTGTTTTGTCAGTTAGCGCTTGCTAGATTTATTATTACTGTTAGTAATTGCATGCGGGGGTAGTCTCATTCATTGATAGCCTGTCACTGCCTATTTAAGTGGTAAATTTAAGAATATTTTCTGCTTAAAACCTCAGCTTTGACTGGCTAAGATCTAGTTGTATTCAACTGGACATATAAGAGAATTTAAGTACCTTTTATCGGCACATTTTTCAAACAATACGGAATTTAAATTGATTTATTTGTCTTACATTGAATAGTAACTGAACTGGACATTTTGACTCTGTTTTGTCAATTAGTTTCCCACCCACTCTCCCTGTTTTTGTTTTGGTGTTAATCTTGGTGGCTTTGAAACTGCCGCCCCTCTTGTAAATTTGTGTTTGGATACTCCTTCTGGGCTCATCACATTTGCTCACTCAACTGAGTGCAGTGAGATCATATTCTGATTTCAGGCACTTCTACTGTGTACAAAGAGAGCATCTGGTAAAGGAAAAAAAACATTTTTAAGCTTGTTTCCTGCCTTTCCTGTAAGTGGTCTAGACACTTTGTAGGCTTCTGAGCCCCCAAGCCTTTCTGTTTTGGAGGGAACCCTTCTAGCTTAATTTTGTTTCTTAGAACTAGCCAGTTTTCTAGTTTCAGAACTCATATCTGTTTCTTTGAACTCAGTACTTGTTCAGAACTCGTTGTACACACTAAATAAGCTGCAAATTATTACAGCACTCAACTTTCCTCACTTGTCTAGAGGAAAGCAATTTTTAGTGCTTAATAAATAAGCACCTATCCAGACATGTCTAAGGGTCAGCTCCCAGTGATTTCTCCTGTCTACCTGATGAATCTGGGCATCTTGAGGCAATGCAGAAATTGCCTTATGTACACAGACAACCCTCTCCTCCTACCACCCAACACTACAACTTGTGAGAGATGCACTTATATTGCCAAACTGGAAGCAAAGCTTTCTTCACCCAAGACTGGACTAGACAGTCAAGAGGAGAAGGTAAGCACTTGCACCACACCACACTCATCACATAGTCCCTCAAAACCTACACCACCAAAACACGCACATAGAAACGCAAAACACACACCTACATTTGCGGAGGCTCTCAATAAAAACCTGCCCAAGAATCAGGGACCTCCAAAGCAGAAACACAAGCAAACTCCACAACCCAAATGGCACATAGCCCACAAACTCAGTGTGCCACTCAAGCACAGCACATAAGGCATAACAACATACCCAACACTCTAGTCATAGGTGACTCTATAGTCAGGCACACTGATGTTCCACTCACCAGGCTAAACAAGGAGAAAGTTACTGTCAGCTGCTTGTTAGGTGCCAGGATCCGCCACATAATGCATGCACTCAGGTCACTCCACAAGTACAAATATGACACTAACATTGTCCATGTTGGTGTTAATGACCTGAGACGTACGTCCCTGGACTACATGAAAAGAGACATGGAGGAGCTCTCTGATCTTGTAGCCCAGGCAGGTATGACCCTGGCCCTGAGTAGCATCCTGCCATCACCCAGAATGATGCCACAGTACAAGGACAAAATGATTGACTTCAACAATTGGCTAAGCTTCTGGTGTGATTCTAAGGGGATCCAGTATTTGTCTGCCTGGGACGACATGATCGACAGACCACGATGCTTTGCCAGAGATGGCTTTCACCTGTCACCCTTGGGATTCCGGATACTGGCTAAAGCTCTTGCCACCCCTATAGTGCCTTTTTTTTAGGCAAGGTTCAAATGACAATTCACCACTGTTACACGTACAAGCAAGCAAAATCTGAGGATAATGCTACTCAATGCTAGAGGTCTAAACCTCAAAATGCACTCACTCAAGGCACTCCTTAAAATGGAGCACATCAACATCTATGCAGTAACAGAGACCTGGTTTAAAGCTCCAGAGAACACCCCTGCATTACCAGGCTATAATTCATACCACACCATTCGGCCACCTAACCCGGAACGAAGCACTAAAGGTGGAGGCGTGTCCATACTCATTAAGGATATCCACACCTCCAGGCTAGTTGCACATCATAATACATCTGAGATTATCCAGGTGCAACTAACTCTGGGCAAGACCGCAATCCAAATTGTAGCTTGCTACAGACCCCCCCCCACCATGCCCCAGGAATCCCACTCTTCATTTCTTGATACATTAGGGTACAACCGAACACCCTAATAATGGGTGATTTCAACAACCCCACCATTAACTGGGAAAACTACTCATGTACCAACACTTTTATCAACGTTTTCTGGAATTCATAAATTCCAACACCTTGGATCAACTTATTAACACCACCACCAGGGGCAGTAATATCCTAGACCTGGTCATTACCAACATGGGCAACCAGTGTTCCACACCAGAGGTCACTTCCTCGTTGGTCAGATCCAACCACAAGCTAATCACCCTAGACATCCACATCCGCCCCCACCCCCAATTAGGGAAACCACTGTATAAAACTTCTCCAAAGCCAACTTCACACTTCTTAAGACAGAAGTGGCAAACTTCATGACAACCATGCAGACGGACAATAGAGGTATGACTGCTGAATCCTACACAAATGCACTTTATAAGCACTTAGATGAATGCATGGATCATGCTATCCCTAATAGAACCAAGATACTATCCTCCAAAAAAAGGAAGCCAATCTGGTGGTCCTCTGTCATAAACAAACTCTACAACAGAAGAAAGAAACTGTTGTAAAAAAGAGTAAAATCCCATAACTGGAGGAACTCCCTGGTCAACCTCAGTAAGAAGCTGAGATCCCTCATAAAATCCTCCAAAGCTAGTTATGAAAAAGAAATTGCCACTGACTCTAAAGACAACCACAAAGCATTCTATAGCTATGTCAAGAATCTCAATGGCAGCACTCAGATCTGCTCTGAGTTACAGCACAATGGCACTAAATATACAGAACCAACTGATATTGCCAACATCCTGGCAGATAGGTTCAGTGCTAACTTTAACCACCTCTCACCCCGAGAGGGCCCATCTCTATACCAGAAGAATGCATAGTTCCTGTAATTATAGCTGCACAGGTAAAAACACTCTCCAAAGACAAGAACACAGCATCCATGGGACCTGACAATATCCCAGGCTGCATTCTACATGAACTACAGAATGAACTGGCACCCTACCTAAGTACTATTTTCAGTCATAGCATCACCTCAGGCTTTGTGCCCACTGAATGGCACACCACGATGGTTATCCCAATCCACAAAGGGGGAGCCATGATGGACCCAGGGAACTACCACAACATTAACCTGACGAGCCTGGTCTGCAAGGCCATGGAACGTATCATCATGGAACTCATAAACAAAGACATTGGTAATCTCCAAACTCTGGACCCTACCCATTTTGGATTTGTAAAAGGCAGATCATGTCTCCTATACCTGACTGACTTCTTTGAAGCAGTCACCAAAGCCATAGATGAGGGTAAGGTGGTTCACACAGCTTATCTAGATCTCGCCAAAGCTTTCAACACCATCCCCCACTCTAGAATTATAGAAAAGCTCACTAAACTAGGTATAAATCCCTATGTCACAAGATTGGTTGCCAACTGGCTCATGGACAGAACCCACACTGTGAAAGTAGCAGACTCCAAATCCGACTTCAGACCAGTGTCAAGTGGAGTACCACAGGGTTCAGTCCTGGGTCCTCTCCTGTTTGGTATCTACTTCTCTGAAGTACAGGCTAACACAGAAGGTCTTTGGCTAACAAAGTTTGCAGATGACTGCAAACTAGGAGCCATAATTGAAACTTCTAATGATGTGGACATACTACAAAAGGGCCTCACTGAAACAGATGCCTGGTGTCAAAGCCATGGCCTGAAGCTCAATGCCAAAAAGTGTATTATCATCCTCTTTGGTAAACAACTCTGTACCCATGAACTACCACATAGCTGGTAGTCTACTTAACACCAAAAATGTGATGAGACCTTGGGAAACGTGTGGACAGTAGTCTCTCCTTTGATAATCGCATTGCCACAGTGGTCAGGAAATCCTTCTACGCGGCTCACCTCATCACAAAAGGTTTCTCATCCAGAAAAAAAGAGGTCTTTGTTCCCCTCTACTCATCACTCATTAGACCCATTATAGAGTACAATGCCCCTTTTGCTATGTACCTCACAAGACATCTACAACAACTGGAAAGGCCACAGAAATACCTCACAAAAAAGATTACTGGCCTCAAACAGAAGCCCTATGCAGACTGTCTCAAAAAACTCCAGCTTTACTCTGTCACATATCACCTACTCAGAGGCGATCTCTGCCTAACATACAAAGCTATGTCAAACCCAGAGCTGTTGGACATGCTCCACTTAAAGAAATCCCAATCCCTCTGAGCTACACGCTCTAGGGACCTAAACCTTGTCAACACAATAAACAGAACATGCTGGAGGGAAAGATTCCTGTCCCAGAGACTTCCCATACTCTAGAACAGACTACCTATGTATGTCAAACAGAGCTCCTCATTAGCACTCTTCAAGAAAAATCTTGATGACTGGATGGGAGATAGGAAATTCACCCCGGGAATCACTTCTGTGGCTCTGCTCGACAGGGGCACAGGAAAATAATTTTCTTGGGAGGCGAAAGCCAGGGTACATTTTTGGCTAGGCTTATATAGGCCCTAGGGCCAATAGCCTAGTACCTACCTATGAACCTATGAACAATCAAACATATTATGAAAGGCAGGGCAAAAATATGAGACAATCAGGGACAGCTGTGAGGTATAGTCACTTTCATGCCATACCAGCTATTCACAAAGCTATGATTTCTTCTTCACTGGGGTGATTGCAGAATGCCTGTCCCTGCCTGTGTGCCTGTATGATGCTGTTGGTTGTTGGTACCAGAGTTTGCTTTAATTTCCCAGTAAAAGAGTAAAGAGAAAGGATTGAAGCAGCAGCTGTGAGATGTAGCATTGAATAGCTAGTTGTTGAAAAGGAACTATGCTCCTGTTTGAATGGTAAGTGAAAATACGGAAGGTTTATTTTGTATGTAACTAGTTAGTGCAGAAGGGATTAAGAATGCAATGATTTAACCCACACTGTGGTTTGATTATTGTGAAGCAGTGTACTGTCTAGAAGCAAAGTGTTGGCCTGAATTAGTGTGAGTGCTTTTTTTTTTTTTACCATCTTCACAACTGAAATCAGTTGTATACACAGGAAACTATCTTCTAAGGGTTGGGATGCTATATATGTACATCGGACAGCAATATGTTGAAATGTATTGTTATGCTGTACTTGTTCTTTCAATTTCATTCCAGTTTGACTTCAAAGGGGTTAAAATTAGGTGTCTGTCTTTTTGGTTAGGCTCAGGAGGCATGCTTTCCAGATGTATGATAGCATCAAACTTGAAACATACAATAATGGCCTTTTGTCTTATCACTTTTGTCCCAATTTCACACCAGAGGGGTACAGAGAAAGTAATGTTTATTTATTTATTTGTTTATTTTTTTCGGGGGGGGGGGTAGGGAGGAAAGCATTTACCCAAGGTATGATTCATGTGCCCTCACAAGAATTTTTTCCTCTGATTATGGATAACTAGCACTGAGTTTATTGGTAATTATTGTGCTATCTGCTTTGAACATTAATCCTTAGATATAATGTATTTCTTCCTTGAAAGAAAAAAATAGTCTGTTTCTTTTCTTAGTCGTTATTTTTTTGTTCAAGCTATCATTTCAAAAAGGTTATGGAAGAAAAAAGCTCCAAAATACACCTCATAGCATTTAGAACCAAATAGCTTGTTGAGGTCTATCATCTCTCAGACTACCTACTTAATTGCATACTTTCCTATACTGTTACTGCAGTATAGTCTTGTCAAGTTATGATGTTTTGAAAGTATGTAGGAAAAAGTTAACAAGTTAAGGCAAACTGAAAGTTAAAAAAAGGCAAAACAAAAGTCCTCTGAATAGTGTTAGCGGGGCAAGGATTAGGCTCATAGATTAATACTAAGCTAACTGCCCTTGAGAGCTATTTAATGCCTAGCCAAGTATCCCTTGTGAGACTCAAACGCTGCACTTTGTCTTTGTAAGGCAAATACCTTAACCATTAGGCCACCCTCCCAACCTTTAGATGGGATTTAAACAAGGAAGCACAGAGGTATATTCCAGGGTGACAGTAGACAGTCAAGTAGGAAGCACCATGGAAGCTTTTGCCTAAGGAGTCAAGTAGGAAGCACCATGGAAGCTTTTGCCTAAGGAATCATATCATCTAAGGCTGCTCACATTATCGCTGTATATCACATTTAAAATGTGGTGCTTCCCTGTTTGGCTTAGTGAAAGGAACATGGCTACCCTGAGGCAATGTGTGTATTTTCATTATGCAGGGAGTTTGGCTTATTTGAGAGGAAACAGAAAGATGCAAAGGTGGCAACTCTCTCCCCATAGGTATTTCAAGCTATCATTCTTGCCTTTAAGCCTAGTTGTTTTAGATGTACTGTTTTGGTCCTTCCACCTTCCTTTTTTTTTTTTTTTTTTAGAAATATTGAGATATAAAAGTATAAATGAGTATGTTATCTGTATAAGTGTCTTGGCAGGAAACTATCTAACCCCTCTTTTTCTTTGTTTAATTCATACAGGTAGAAAACCTTCCTATACTCAGCCTACTAGTCAATAAATTACTACATAGCTTTCCAGCCAATCTGTCCAGCTCCAATCAGTTAGAGCAGAGAATTAAGGGAATGAGATGTTAACAAGCAGATACAAGGTTTGTCTCCCACAGTCTTCATTCACCTACTTTGTGAACATGAGCAAGTCACTTGACTAGGCAGTGCTGTTGGGATATTAGGCGAGGCTCATTAATAGTCTTCTGGACTAAATGTCTAGTAGCTACCTATGACCTTAGTCAGGAATCAACTAAAATGACAGAAGATTATTGCACTGCATGGGAAAATTCTTGGATATTGCTTTCTCTAGGGCCCCTTGAACAAAGACAATGGTCTGCTTCCACACCCTGTTGTTCACTCCTTCTTAATGCTACACCAACTCAGCGAGCTGCAGACCAAGAAAGACTCTGAATGGGCAATAACTAGAAAAGAACCTCAATTTGATAAAAAGTTATCAAAGTTATGAAATTTAGACTAAGCTATGAGACAGGCACAGCTGGAGGGTAACCTTTTTCTTGCATAGTTTATGGAGTGTGCTTCTCTAAACATCCTCACTTGCCCATTAGACATCTTATATTCCTGCTCATCTTCAGAGAGCTCTTAATAATAACCATTTTCATCTCATCTTATATTTTGCAAGAGCTACTAATAATACTACTAGCATACTCTTTATATTTTCAGCAACATTTGGCTACCCTTTTTTATAGCAGTTTAGCTTCTTTGGAAAAGCTTACCTTCATTTCCATAGATTTCTTTTCATGGATAAGGTTACAGTTACTGGGAGAAGGACCTCTCTGCTCACTCATACTAATCTCAGTCTGACTTTGTTCCCTTTTCCTACTCTCATCCCACCAAATCCAATTATCATTACATGTTGGAATAACAACATCACAATCCAACACACTCTACCTATCAGCCATCACTGACATCACATCCTTAGCACTTCCCCTTCCTATTGCATCATTTACTACCCAGTTCATGTCAAGATCTATTTTCTACCCTTTCTTCCTACCTGACTTACACTGTTTCCTTTTTCAAATAACATCATCTCTTTCATTCCACCGATTCCTTCTACTTCATTTCTTGCCCATACAACCTACCAAATTATATTTCAGTCTTAGCACTGACAAGGCAGTTTTACCAATTTTTACCTGAATAGGCACTACTGTGACCTTCTTCATTAGGGGGAACAGGAATTTAGGGAAAGTGCTTCAGAATTCTACAGTAAGTACTCATGCCAAGTTCATTGTGTAGTAATTTAGCCCTCACTACTTAGCCAAATGTATGACATTTGGTTCATGAGAATTTTGCTTTTTAGTTTTGTTTTTCAGCTGCTGGAGAGATTGAAGATAACATGCTAACATACCAAAGATATAAGGAAATACTTCAGACATAGGGCTACATACGTAGTGGTATTATGATAGCTGCATGTATTTTTTATACCTGCAGATGTACATTGTTATGGTGTGGATAGCACTGGAAGTACCTCCTACTACTATTATGCTTCAGATGATACACATGTACTGTGCATTATTATGATGTGGCTAGTATTGGAAATACCTCCTACCACTATTAAGTTTCTCCTGACACACATACTCTGTGCATTGTTATGGTGCAGGTAGTATTGGAAATGCCTTGTACCACTATTATGCTTCACCTAACCCACATGCACTGTACAATCAGTTTGCTATTTCCACCCACTGACTTTTCCTCTGTTCGGAGTCAGTGCTTTTAGGGTACTCGTCACTGGTCTACCTCTAATTGTCCATCTAGCATACTGTCCATTATATTGTACAACACACCTGTAAGTTTGTCTCCCCTATTGCTATGTCCATTGATGTAGCCCTACCAAACAATTGTGGGTGCACAGTGTGACTGCATTGCATAATGCATACACCATCCCCTCCAAGGACCTTCCAGTGCTGTTCCTACCTGGTATATTCTGAGCATGTACGTGTGACTGACTTATGTCATACTAATTGACTACCAACAATTATATGTTTAGACCACTGTTTTGGGATCCATGACTGTAATGCAATGACATGACGTACATTTTGTCATGCAGGCCTCAGTATGGTAGGTGAATTCTACCACTTCCTCCTTCCATGTTAACTGGCCATTGAACAGAGCACAGTAGGTGTCTTCATCCACATTACATGGCCTTGTAGTCATTCATTACACCATATGCATTGCTGTCCTCACATACATATAGGGGGACTGCATTGCCAATGTTATCTTACCCCTTATGACACTGTGTTTGCAATAATACCCATAACATTTTACACCTCCAGGTGATCCTTTGAATAACAGTGTATTGTTAATGTTTTTTCTTGTGTCTTTTCTTTTCAGTGATTTCTTTTGTTATTTATTTGTTGTTTTTGTTTTGTTTCTTTCCATTTATTTGTAATATTTTATGCACTGTCAGCCACAACTGTATCTGTGGTGCAGCAGCGGTCACCTCACTGTCAAGCAGCACTGTCATCTCCTGCTGAATCTCCAGCTGCCTCCAGGCCTGCTTCTCTGCAAAATTGCATGGGTTATCCAGTGAGAGATAATCTGTAGGGTTCTGTGGTAGCCTTGAGTGGTCTGTCACTAGTGGAGAGTGTGGGCCTTCCTTTTGGGAGTGCTACAGGTTGTTCACATTTTATAACCATGTAGCAGTTGGAGAATATGATGATTGTGTTGGTAGACTGATGACTTGACACCAACATTGGCTGGCTGTAGCAGGTCTTTGTGTGACTGGCAGAATTGCAGCACTGCCCATCACTGCTCATCATGCCACCAGTAACTGATCCCAGTGAGGAGGGCAGTCATGGAGGTGAATGATGTATGTTTGGGTGCTACAGAGGGCAATATAAATTTCAGCTGTTGCTCTACCTTGTCCCTCATCATGGTGTTCTCATTTCTTGTGTGTCATTTCCCTACACAGTCTATAGTCCAATCCTCCCTATCAGAAATGCTCCCCCTCTTTGTCTCTATCTCTCCTTTGTGCTTCTGTCATTTGTATCATCACCGACTCGTTTTTTTTTTCTGGGTTTTGTGTTTGTCATCTTATCCTACTACCATTTATATTCCCTCTTTCCTACACTCACTTTCCTCTTACTACCTTCTCCCTCTCCCTATCTTGGCATAAACAAAATAAGCACCACCAAAAATATACTCTTGCTTCCCCTACCACACCCCACTCTTCCCTTTTCCTTACCCTTCTTTGTCTTCTTCTTCTGCTTGCTCTTTGCCCTTTTTGACTGTTTTATACTTCCATGGATAACAATAAACTAGTATGGACTTTTCTGTAAAGCCCCTTTTATAGTTTGTAGCTACTGTTGTAGTTGTGCATCATTGTGCATATGAAAGTGCACCATTGCAAGCATGCTCCATACATGCTATTGAAATCATTGGATCATATGACCACCATCATGCAATGCTGTTCTTCACCTGATTTATAGTATTTCTCTTGGCAGAACATTTGTTAATAGTTGGTACAGAAGGTCTGTGATCTATAGCTCCTGTGGTATAGGGTTTGATTCCCAGAACCCTCATTTGTCTAATCTGTGACTTTAAGTAAGTCACTTAAGCAAACATTGCTCCAAGTCAAACATGAAAAAAAATTATGTATCCAGTGGCACTACCTGGATAACAAATGGGTAATATTATTAGTTTATCACCATTACTCTGTCTCATATTAAGTTTTTAAAAAGCTTCAGATTACATTGTTTTACTTCCATTACATAGCCATGTAAATGATGTTTCTGAATCTCAGCCAGACACTTATTAATAAGTGCAGAATTTGTTTGTGATTCATCCTTTTTCCAGCTGACTTCACATCTACCCATAACAGTATCCTTCCATGGCTTTTCCATTTGCAGCATGAGTGCTGCTTTACCCTTGAAATACTTTAGGGAGTTAACTAGTCAAACAGAGATAAAAAATAAAGAAGAAAAAAATGCCAAGTCTTTGTCAACACTCAGAAGTCTTCATGAGATCCCAGTCAGTTTCAGTTTAAATCAAGTAAAAATCATGTACAAGGAATTTAATTGTATCTCTAGAATAAACATCCTTGGCATTACTTTAACTAGACCATTTCTCCAAACACTGAAACCTGGTGAGTGATTATTAAAAGCATATGACACAATGCCAAACGCCTTGTTATGATTACCAGAATTAGTAGCCACCCTGTTTAACAAGCTGCTTCCCTCCTTTATAATCAGCTCTCGAAGGCATGGTGATAACCTGATACAAAAAAGTAATCATGGAAAAATAATGAAACAAGACAACTATAATCCTAGCAGTTTCATTTACATATGCAGTGAGGTTTTACCTCATTCCAGAGGCTTTGTCAGTCAACATTAGAAGCAGCATGACAAAATATTTATATAAGGCTATTCTTTTTTTTTTTCATTTTACTAAATATTTGAATATACTCAAAAGAAATAACACATTTGTTAACCTTTATTATTGTGCTTCAACAGTATTTTGTGTAGAAATAGGACCCAACTTTAAAACTGGGTGGGGGAGGTCGAAAGATAGCTATGTAGTTTATTTTAAATTTCAAAAGTATTAACAATAATATGCAAATATACATTTTTGTTTCCCAGGTTATAGTTTCATCTGGCATGTTACATATAAATATGACTTCACTCTATGATATGTGTTAAATATAATTCTCAGCATTATGTGTTACTGATTTCAAGCAGATATTTGAAACAAATCACTGCGTAATGTATGCCCACCCTCGGTTAGCTGTGCGTTCTGAACTAAGCAATCCTTTTGTAATAGTCCTATATACAAGTGTGCCATTTCAGCAGTGGTGTTAAGTGGAGAATCTTTCATTTTCTTGTACTCTTTCCTAATCCTGCGAGCCCTACTGAATCTGTTACTTTTGTCCTGTGGCTCATTTCTAACTTTACCACTGCAGTACTGATGTTGCTGTATCCTTTCATTGGTAAGTATCCTGATCCTGCCTAGAATTACTAATGAGCAAAAACAAAATTACTTAAAATCCTCCAACTAAAATAATTACTTCTATACCACCATCAAAGAGCAAGCTACTCTATTTCTGGTGACAATTATTAGCTACAATTTGGATGGCCCAGTTTTCATCCCAGTTGAATCATTCCAGTGCATACAAAAGGTGACATATTCTTAAGGCTATAAGATATCAACTGCAAACAGCAAATATATTATCCTCATACCCCTATACTGGATAACCTCCAGATCTAAGCTGTACATTGATATTATGTATATATAAAAAAACTCAAATAGGTAGGCAAGATGCATTCTTGTAGGTGTCATAAACACATGCTGAATAAATATGATATAACTCAAAAAATGTTAACAAAATCACACTTCAAATTCAGGTATGAAATGGTACACTGGTCTTGGACTCTGTAGTGTTGTAGCACATCCACAAGAAATTTTAAGATACATTGTTATAGTTTATCTCTAAGTCCACCAACCAGATGCAAACAAAACTCACAAATTCTTATCCAAGTACAAAGAGCTGTTCCATGGTCAAAACAGAGTCTGGAATGGTCCTTAATTTGAGTTTCAGTTAATAAAAAAATGGATAGCAAACACTGTCATTCCTGTGTAATTGGAACACACATGCTATCTGCCTTTTAAAAGAGAGACAACATACCCATTCAAATAACCCAGAAGTACTTTTTCACCTCTCCATCAATGATAGGCCATGTTAAGTATAACGCCCCAACAATGTTCATCATCTTAGCATGTTCATATCTCATGTATTCCTGCAGTCTTGTCACAATGTAACTGTTTACTCACTACAGTGAGTATACGGAAATGCATACATTCCTATGATCTTCTTCTGACTTTGCCTATTCAGAGTAGGGCATCCCTAACAAATTCAGGAGCTCCTCAGTGTTATTTTCACCCCTCATTGATATGTCCAAAGTCCATATTTCTAAGCATATACTAAGAGCAACCTACTCATTATTGTATCCCCCCCCCCCCAATTCAAAGGATGGTTTATCAAAACCTCTCTCAGGCCATCAATAAGTCATTCTCCATGGTCTCATGAAATATGGTACACATCAGATCTCGTCTTTAGTATCTAGTACAGCTGCTGCTTGTTCTGTCAGTCAGATCTGGAGAATCCTCCTCACTAGCAGTGTATATAAGACCTTTCACTTAAACGTGAAGTAGTCTCTCACTGTTGGGATCTACAGGTGAATTTTAGGGCTACCCCCATGAGAGGCACCAGTAACCCCTTAGACACAGGTCCTTGCCAGTACCACAACTATTGAGATCTTGAACATGATCTATTCAGACTTCACATTGTTGGTATCCTATGGAGGAGTCACTTGAATGCATTTTGCCTAGAATCATCAGGTAGGAATTGATAGGACACAGTAACTGCACGTTTGAGTTTACCAGGTCTATGCAGCTACTACCCAACTGTATTACAAAACTCACCACCAAATGGTGAATATTTGAGAGCTCATCATAACTCTTCACTGGAGTGTTCAAAACATATGGCCAAAGAAACAAGAATAACACATAGGTAAATCAGGCAGGATACAAAATGAAAAACAGTAGTAAAAAATCCAAAACCTGGAAATATTGATGTAAAATGCAGCATTTATTACAAACAGGAAAAAAAATCACAAAGCTGTCAGGATCAACCCTTCATCGGTGTGTAAAAAAAAGAGATCAAATGCCTTCATTTAAATAGTAAAGTCAAACCATAAGACTAATCACATGACACAGTTGTATTAAGCACTTCAGTTTAAAGACATATATACAGGTAAAATGTTACTGAAAGTCAGTATAGCCATAAAATAAGTAAAACATTTAACTAAACCCATTCACACAAGATGTTATTTCAAAGTTAACTGTCTTCTTTTTAACATAGGTTTTATGCTTATTGCTGTATTTAAACCTGGAAAACAATCAGCTTCTAAAAGTATGATCCATGAGTATTCACATACTTCTAACTCATTAAGACCTCCCTTTTTTTCTTCTGTCTGGTATCTATCACTCAAAGTTAAATGTATGTGTACTTCCTTTCTCACTTACATGCTTGCCCAAAGCATTAGTTGCTACCTCTCTCCGTAATTCAGATTTGTGTTCAATAGTTCTGTCCTTCAACCTTCTTGTGCATTTCCCTATGTAGAATGCTTGACATACCTTACAGCATGCCATATACACAATCACAGCAGTTGCAAAGCACCTGAAAGTGTATTTCTTCTTAGTGTTAGGATGTATAGTTTCACAACTTGTATTTATATCATCATAGCATATGCAATTATGACAAGGAAATGTACCCTGTTTTCTACTTATATTTAACTTTTTATTATTTTTAAAGTCCTTATAGCATAATCTTTGTTTCAAATTTAGACAGGTACGATATGAGAATATGGGGGCCTCTCCAGCTATTCTGATTATCTCAGGCATGTTTTTGGGAATGCTCTAATTGTTTCTAATAATGTTCTTAAGACCCTCTGATCTACGGATATATGTCATGACATAGTGTATACTATCTTTAATAGAATTATGACCAGAATTAACATTGCTAGTATTACTAGAATTACGGGGTCTACTTTGACTCACCAAATCTTCAGTTCTCTGAATCATAGTTAGCTGACTCCACTTCAGCAAAAGACTGTTCCACTGAAAGCACTGACTACTGAAATTATTTCCCTGGGAAATGAGTCATTTGGCCACCAGGGAAAAAAACCTCCAATGTAAGAAAATTAAACGAACCCACACTTCCCCTAACTAAATATACCAACTCTGAGATTGCACTACACTGGGAAAAGGGCAAATTCACCCTGATGGCCAAGTGGTTAGTTTCCCAGGGAAAGAATTTTGGTAATCCATGCCTTCGATGCACCTCAGATGGCTTAGTGGTAAGTCCCATGCCTATAGTATGCATGATCCAGGGTTCGACACCTGCGATGCTTTAGGCTAAGGCCTTCGACACAATACCCGACTCAGGCATCATAGATAAGCTAAACAGTTTAAAAGTAAACCCCTATGTCACTAGATGGGTTGAAAACTGGCTAAAGGACAGAGCCCATAAAGTTAAAATCGCTGGAGCAATGTCACACTCAAAGCCAGTCACAAGTGGTGCCCCACAGGGATCTGTCCTGGGACCCCTCTTGTTCGGCATTTATTTCTCAGATGTTAAAGCAAACATGGGAGGGCTGTGGCTGACAAAGTTCGCAGATGACTGCAAACTAGGTGCCATAGGCGACACACCAGCTGACACACACATCCTACAAAAAGGCCTCAGTGAAACAGACAACTGGTGCCGTAGTCACGGCCTTAAACTAAATGCCAAAAAATGTATAGTCATCCCTTTTGGAAAAAACAAAGTACCCACAAATTATCACATAGACAGCAACCCACTGAGTATGGAAAAAGTAATCAGAGACATAGGGACCCAAGTAGACAGTGACCTCTCATTTGACACCCACGTTGCCAAAGTGGTTAGAAAAACATTCTACCTTGCACACCTCATCATGAAGGGATTCACATGCAGATCCAAGGATGTCATTGTACCCCTATATTCTTCCCTCATCAGATCCATGATTGAGTACAATGCCCCATTTGGTATGTACCTCACCCAGCACTTGCAACAGCTGGAGAGACCACAGAAGTACCTCACCAAAAGGATCAAGGGTCTCCAACATATGTCTTATTCTGCCAGACTAAAAAAACTTCAGCTCTATTCAGTGGCATACCGCCTGCTCAGGGGTGATCTCTGCCTGACGTACAAGGCCATGTCCAATCGGGATTTGATGGACATGCTCTACCTCAAAAAATCCAAATCCATCAGGACCACAAGAGCTAAAGACTTGAACCTCGGCACAAGTATGAATAGGATATGCTGGAGGGATAGATTCATAACCCAAAGACTTCCCATGCTTTGGAACAGGATCCCAGTTCATATTAGGCAAAGCCCCTCGCTGACTCTCTTCAAGAGAAATCTTGATGAGTGGATGGGAGATCGAAAATTTACCCCAGGGGTCACATCTGGGTCACTGCAAGACAGGGACACAGTAAACTAATTCTATTATATAAGGGAACCTTCATTGTGTCACTACTAGACAGAGGCACAGTATTCTAGATTTATTCTGTACATTTTTGTACCATTTCATGGAATGGCAAAAGCCACATCACTATGGCTAGGCTTACAAATGCCCCAGGGCAGATAGCCTAGTACTATAATATGAAACTATGAAACTGAAGTGGAGTTGGCCAACTACAATTTGGAGAATTGAAAATTCTGTCAGTCAAAGTATATATATATATATATATATATATATATATATATATATATATATATATATTTGTTCAGACATGTTTTTCCCATGTCTGAGTCAGTTTTCTTGGGGTAGATTTTTCTATCCAAAACAGGCTGGCAGATTGACTTTTCTAAACTAATGATGAGGAGTGTGCCATCATTTAGACAGCTATCATGGATTGTTTGCATTATTTTCTTTTTTTCTCTGGTCGTAACCAGACACAAACTTGTTTTAGACATCATAGAAGATATTCCATAGTTCCCTCCACCAACTTCTCCCCTGCTCTAAGAGCATGAGCAGTGATCTCTCTGGATGTTGTCAGGGAGTTTGCACCACTCAGTGTGCTCCCATTTACACGCAGTCCCTTCCTATTCTCCCCAGGAGAGGCACATGGACCATGACTTTCACCACAGACACTAAACAAATCTTGGTCATCTGTTTCACAGTAAGTGTGCCATTCATCTGTGTCATGGAGCAAGGCTAACTTAGTGCATATTTTACTTCACCCACAATTATAGCTATTCCACCAATTCCACAATCCCAGCCACCCCTTTAATTACTGTGAAACAAGCCTTTTCTGTCCTCTCAAAGGCTACAAACATATCATCCATGGAACCTGATAATATATCAAGTTGCCTGATTATCAGTACAAATTATGTCCTATTTGAATCCCTGCTTAACTTCTTTACTCTAAGCTTTTCAACTGGTTACATTCCCAAAGCCTTGAAAATAAGCATTGCTGTACAATTTCACAAGGACAGTACAACCACATACCCTGGTAACCATCAAGCCTCGAATGTAAACCAGGGATCATATTATTTCAGACCTCATTAATATGAACATTAAAAATGTCTTAACCCTTGACCTTCATCATTTTGGTTTCTGACAGGAAAGCCCTGCCCCTTTGCCTTCATTAATTTCTTTGAAAAAGGCATTGAAGCAACGGATTATATCCATGGATGTGAAAATTTAAGCTATTATGAAAGACTAAAATATCTGAACTGTACAGTGTCTTATATAGTTATTTAAGAGAAGACCTTATTCTGGTATACAAGCCGTTTAGAGGCAACTTCTTCTAGGAATGTTGGGGTTATCAGAAAGTAGTAGAGAATCCTAGAGCAGCCTAAGTAAAAGATTATATAGGAATGAGAAGTGTACTAATTGAGTTTGAGATAGTAGCTGATACATGGAATAGACTATCAAATTACATTAAAGCAAGCACTCATTCAGATATTTTTAAGAACAGTCTGGGCAGTTATTATAGGAAGAACTGCTTTGGTATATATTGGCAAGCTAAAAGGCCATTATTGCCTATGCTTTTAATATTTGTATGTATGTATGTATATATCTGGCCCTAGATAAAGCCTTTGACACTATTCCACATGCAAGCAGAATTGACAGGCTTATAAATCTGAATATAGACATTTATGTTGCATAGTGGGTAGCTTACTGATCATCTGACAGGACCCATGCAGTTAGAGTCACAGTTGCCACTTCCAAAAGCAAAACATTTACCAGTGGTATACATCAGGGCTCGTTGTTTGGCTCTTTTCTATTTGGCATCTATTTCTCAGACTTTCAGGCAAACATTCCCAGTCTGTGGTTATTTAAGACTGCAGACAACTGTTAGTTAGGTCTTGAAGCTGGAGTTATTTGATATTCCACTGGCTCTCAAATGTTCCAGCATGGATTAGACTATGCTGACAATTGTTATAAGGACAATTGTTTCAAATTAAATGTGACAAATATGGTGCAGTTTGTTTTTGGTGAACAAAGCATTTTGCCTTATAAGATACATGATACACCCTACCAAAATACTGCTGTAAGGGATCTAGGCACTCTTATAAATAATTTCTTATATTTTGATCTTTCTGTCTCTGAAATAGTTCAGAATGTCTTCTATCTGGCTCATATAATTTTCAAAGGCACCTCCCCTAGATGCAAAAAAGTCTTACTTCCCCTTTAAACATATCTCATCAGACCAATTATTCAATATAATGCCCCCCTTAACATGCATTTGTCTAAACCTATCACTCACTTTGAGAAATCTTAGGGATTCATAACTAAAAAGATCAGTGGATCATAGTTCTCAGGATGCAATGGCAGCCCTCTGTCTGTATTCAGTTTCTTACAGACTCCTCTGTGGAGATCAGTGTCTAGCCTTTTGAGCCATGAAAGAGCCAATTCTTTTTGACCTTCTACTCTTCCACTAAACAAATCCTTTGTCAAATATTCAGCTAAAGGAGTTAAACATTCATTAGAAGATAAATAAGACACATTGGTGAGATTCATATTTAAGAATATCCCTACCTCTCTAAATTAAATTTCCATTACTGGTCAAGCAGACCAGCCAGCTACAAAGTAAACCTAGATAACTGGATGGGCAACCTCAAATACTCCTCATATCGTTCTTGTGTTCTACTCCTTGAGGCTGGAGTGAACTTCTGAATATGGCTTATTGGTTTGGATGAAAAGGTCTATAGCTGACTGCCTATTGCTTTACCTTAGAAACTAACTTACGCAAGAGTGAAAATCTCATGCATATCCTTTTTCTGACAGAGTCAAGTGCACTGGAATCAGTTCTACATTGCAGGCAGAAATGGAAGCCTTAAATTTTTCCCAGTTCTACTGAGGAAACCGGTAGATGAATCATGCATATTTCTGACTGGCAGATCATCCATTTACAGGATGAGGATTGTACTTCTCATCAGTGACAAGCAAATCTCAGATAAACATGGATCACTATCATAACCTACTCAAAACAAAAAACAATGCTTGGACCATCTGGAAAGCATTTATCCATAAATAAGACAGATGGTACAATTGTGCCAATGAAATAAGGCAAAAAAGTCACAAGATGATGCAATGCATGTCCTATGGGGTGGTGGGTGCAGCTGAGTTACTGGTTTATAGTCCCCACCACCGTTAAATCAGCAAAGACTCCTACTTCTTTATAGAGAGATAGTTTAATTTCTTTCCCTTGCAGATGTAGCCTCCAGATAATGACTCTGACCTTAGCCATGGCATCCAGCACAGTTAGCATGCATTTAATGTAGTAAGTCACATGGTTAGACAGTTTTCCCTATAGTCTGACACCCATTACATTCTCATAGCTGTAGACAGTGCTGCTGGGTCTATATGTTACTTTATCTAGCTCCCTGTCAAGTCAGGATGCTTAATAAGTGAAATGTTATCTAACTTCCATAAGAATGATATTTCAAGTGATTTCTGAAAAGCAAGGGTATATCACATAAAATCCTATTCAAAGTAAGCAAGGGTATAGCCCATAGAAAGTTATTCAGTGCAACTAACTTGTTAATATTAAATCTATGTACCAATATTTGACATGAGCCTTTTGTTAGAACTAAAAAATGCATCAACATTGGTGTAATATATCACATGGATGGATGCTGTCTGTGAAGATGCTATTTTAGAATATCAGTACTCAGGCGATATCTGTCTGATACATTGCAGTAATGCCAGACTTTTTTTTTTCAGATCCCTGGGATTTACCATGACATATGTTATGTGGTTAGTATCTTATCTGTTAACCCGTGTCTGGGCAGCGGTGTAAACAGATTCAAGACTGAAGCAGTGTCATAGCAGTTACTCTTCATTATTAAATGGTACTTTTTTTCTTATAGCAATGCATCTGCTTTTCAGAATGATTTTTCTTCGAAAATAGTTTTGTTTTAAGCTTCTGGAAGCTTTAATATAGATAATATTCCTACTTTATGTCACTAGCTCCTTCTCTAATGACTTCCTTCTATAACCTGCCTCCCTCTCTACATTCCCACAAAATTGCTGTTATATCTCCTCTCTGAACATGTACGTACTTTACATTTTAGTTGCTAATCACTGATCAAACTTATTATTGTAAATTGGGAACTTTGTTGGAAATGTATTTTGTTAATTGTTGCTTGAGGACATTTTTTGAAGCTTTGTTGGAAACGTATTCTGTTAATTGTTGCCTATGGACTTTTTCTCCCTGGACCTCCACTGAAAAAGGACTTGTTTCTATTTGGACTATCCTAGTAACCAACTGTAAAATAAAATAAATAAATACATAAATAAAATTTACAGCAACTAATACTGTTTATTGGACAGTTGTGAAAATGCCTGTGTAAGTAGTCATCACTTCTTTGTATCTACAATGCAGCCTATTTTCTCCCTCATCACAGAAAAAAATCTTGTAGTAGATAGCTTAGCTCATGCTCTATGCAAATTGCTCTGTTAACCTAAGATAATATGAGTAATTGTGTTCTTTTTGTCCTTAACAATCATTTATGATTTGATGTGGTGCAGAGTGCAATAGAGTCCTGTATCTGTATTGTGTTAATGTTTGTGTTTTGATCAATGCTGCTAGGTAACATATTTCTTAGAGATTATGTTTATTTAGCTCGTACATTTCAACTGCAGTATCCCACCATTGATAAAAAAAATACAATCATGGCATTCAAAGCATGACTTGATGGTAAAGATGAAATTAATGAACGTGCGTGATTCAATTTCTAATGTAACACAGCAGTCTGGTCTCTTCACTGATGCACCATACGTGGAGAGTTGTAAAAGGACTATTCACAAATGTCACCTGGTCTTCCTTTTAAGACAATTATTGCTGCATAGCAACTTCTTTCTTTGACACAGTTTCAGGAATGTCTCTCTTCAACTGTTCAATATCACAGTTTTCACTGTCTCTATTCTCACATAAAAGTACTTGGTTTGAATGTATAGCTGCTTGTTTTATTCTGGAAGCTGGACTTCGACATTATTTGTCTTGTATAGATCTTCTTCTAGCTTTTCCTGGTTTGGGGTCGCCACAGCAGATCATCTGTCCACTCACGATTGACAGCAGAGTTTTACGGTGATTTAGAGTGTCCAATCCACCTACTGCATGTCTTTGGGAGGAAACCAGAGGACCTGGAGGAAACCCATGCGACCACAGGGAGGACATGCAGACTCCGCACAGAAGGCACCCCAGCTGAGAATCGAACCTCTTGCTGTGAGGTGGCAATACTAACCACTGTACCACCGTGGCCGACATTTGTCTTGTAGAGATAGTATTCATTTTTTTCTGGTGTTTACCATCTACCCCATGAACTAACTACCCAGTATCTTAGCTTGTTTGCTTTTCTAGCAACTTCAGTTTTAGACTGCTTTCTTTCTCTGGCTTCAGCATTATTATTTTGTTTCTAATCTGTAAGTCTTCTTCTTCTTCTTCTTCTTTCAGCTGCTCCTATTAGAGGTCACCACAGCAGATCAACTGTTTCCATTTCTTCCTGTCCACTGCATCTTGATCTGTCACACCAACCGCCTGCATGTCCTCTCTCACCACATCCATAAACCTTATCTTAGGCCTTCCTCTTTTCCTGTTACCTGGCAGCTTCATTCTTATCATCTTTTTCCCAACATACTCTGCATCCCTCCTCAGCACATGTCCAAACCAGTGTAATCTTGCCTCTCTGGCTTTATCTCCAAACCTTCCAGCCTGGGCTGACCCTCTAATATACTTATTCCTAATCTTGTCCATCCTCATCACACCCAGTGCAAATCTTAACATCTTCAACTCTGCCACGTCAAGCTCTGACTCCTGCCTTTTTGTCAATGCCCCTGTCTCCAACCTGTATAACATAGCTGGTCTCACTACCCTCTTGTAGACATTCCCTTTCACTCTTACTGGTACTCGTCTGTCACAAATCACTCCTGACACTCTTCTCCACCCACTCCATCCTGCCTGTACTCTTTTCTTCACCTCTCATCCACACTCACCATTACTCTGAACTGTTGATCCCAAGTACTTAAACTCATTCACCTTCGCCACCTCTACTTCCTGCATCCTCACCATTCCTCTGTCTTCCCTCTCATTCACACACATATATTCTGTCTTAGTCCTGCTGGCCTTCATTCCTCTTCTCTCTAGAGCATATCTCCACCTCTCCAGGGTCTCCTCCACCTGTTCCCTATTCTCACCACAGATCACAATGTCATCTGCAAACATCATAGTCCACGGGGACTCCTGCCTGATCTTGTCTGTCAACCTGTCCATCACCATTGTAAATAAGAAAGGGCTCAGAGCTGATCCTTGATGTAATCCCACCTCCACCTTAAATGCATCCGTCACTCCCACCGCAGACCTCACCGCTGTCACACTACCCTCGTACATATCCTGTACCACTCTTACATACTTCTCTGACACTCTCAACTTCCTCATACAATACCACAACTCCTCTCTAGGCACCCTGTCATATGCTTTCTCTAAATCCACAAAGACACAGTGCAACTCCTTCTGACCTTCTCTGTACTTCTCCATCAACACTCTCAGAGCAAACATTGCATCTGTAGTGCTCTTTCCTGGCATGAAACCATACTGCTGATCACTACCCATCACCTCCCTTCATAACCTAACTTCCACTACTCTTTCCCATAACTTCATGCTGTGATTGATCAGTTTAATCCCTCTGTAGTTACTACAGCTCTGCACATCACCCTTATTCTTAAAAATCGGTACCAAAACACTTTTTATCCATTCCTCAGGCATCCTCTCACTTTCCAAGATTTCATTAAACAATCTAGTTAAAAACACCACTGCCATTTCACCTAAACACCTCCATGCTTCCACAGGTATGTCATCTGGACCAACAGCCTTTCCATTCTTCATCCTCTTCATAGCTATCCTTACTTCCTCCTTGCTAATCCACTGCACTTCATGATTCACTATCTGCACATCATCCAACCTTCTGTCCCTCTCATTCTCTTCATTCATCAACCCCTCAAAGTACTCTTTCCATCTGCTCAACACACTCTCCTTACTTGTGAGTATGTTTCCTTCATTATCCTTTATCACCCTTATCTGCTGCACATCTTTACTAGCTCGGTCCTTCTGTCTAGCCAATCGGTAGAGGTCCTTTTCTCCCTCCTTAGTGTCCAACCTTTTATACAACTCTTCATACGCCTTATCCTTAGCCTTCACCACCTCTCTCTTTGCCATGAACCTCATCTCCTTATACTCTTGTCTACTTTCTTCATCTCTTTGACAATCCCACTTCTTCTTCGCCAACCTCTTTCTCTGTATACTCTCCTGTACGTCTTCATTCCACCACCAGGTCTCCTTGT